>NC_138741.1:39695578-39845578 GCF_965113295.1 Leuciscus leuciscus
CAACTTTCTGATTGACGCTCAAAACGCCCAAAACGCGACGCCGATGGATTTGATGCTCCTTGCAGCTGAGAGAAGCCAGCTTCCATTGAAAATGAATGACTTCCGGTAACTTTGGAAGCTCAAGTCGGCGGCGGTGTGAACGTACAGTAAGCCGTCTGCTCTCTATTCGCTCGGTACAGATGTTCACCAATCGGTCTGTGCAACGCCGGTTAAAGTCGAACAAGCGATAACGATCTCCCACACATAAAAAAACAAACCCCCAATAAGGCACGAGCAAATCAGGTAGCAATATTAAGAAAACACCGATCATTTTGCAAAACTCATTACAGCTCTGCAGAGACCAAATAGTTGCAGATTAGAATGCCATTGGACAGTTGTAGACCCACCCCTTGCCGATGTTATGATGTTAACATGACAAGATGTTATGCTACTTATTGGTAATCATTTGTTTGATTAGGATAATACGTAGAATTATCTAACTTTTTCTGTTTTTAAAAAAATGAGCGTTTAAGTAGCCTACTTGATTTCTATTTTATTTATAGATCCCTTTTTTTTAGAGTTATTCCCATATAAATGAATTTTACATTGTAGCATTAAAAATGACCTTATTCTGAATGTTTCAAGGGTTACTCGTGATCGGATAATGGAGACAATGAGGCAAGTTGATCCTGTGGGGACAGTGTTGCGAGGCCTGGACCTACAGATTACACAAAGGCGGCCATATTCTGTACCAGGTCCTTTGTCTTTGTGGCACATTGATGGCAACCACAAACTTGTTCGGTAAGCATTGTCATCAAACACTGAATTTGTACATAACATTGGCCCTTAATTAATGTAGTTTTCTTGTGTCTGTGCCTGTTAGGTGGAGAATTGTTGTCCATGGTGGCATTGACGGCTTCAGCAGGAAGATCATGTACCTAAGGGCAAATAACAACAACAGGGCGGCAACTGTTCTAGATTGCTTTCTTGGAGCCGTCCATGAACTTGGTCTACCTCACAGAGTGAGAAGTGACAAAGGTGGCGAAAATGTGGAGGTGGCCAGGTTTATGTTGGAGCATCCAGAAAGAGGATCTGGTAGTTAAACTCAATCCAACTGATTGCAAAATATGATATATAAAGTGTATTGGAAAATGTAATGTAAAATTAAAGCTGTTTCTTTCCAGTTCAAGAGCTGTGCTAAATCCATGTTATCTCTGAAAATATTATTGTGTTTTTCTGTTTTAATTTACACACCTTTTGTTTTTATAGAACGTAACAGCTTCATCACTGGAAAAAGTGTACACAACCAGCGAATTGAACGGCTGTGGCGTGATGTGTGGTGCTGCGTACTTTCCAACTATTATGCCGCCTTCAGACATCTTGAGGAACTCTTGCAGTTGGATCCTGACCAGGACCTTCACTTGGTCTGCCTTCACTACGTGATGCTACCAAGGCTGAACCATCATCTTCAGCTATTTATGAGGACATGGGAAAACCATTCCCTTTCCACTGAAGGGAACAGGTCACCGAATCAGCTGTGGTTAGCTGGCCAAGTTATGGGTCCTCAGCAAATTCAGAACACTGTAAGCTCTCTTATTTTAAAAAGCTTTTAAAATATCACTGCTTTTTACATAATTACAATAATTATATATTGTATATAATTAAATATAAATAATTAATGTCTACCAACATGTTAGTGAACAAATCTTAATGGTGTTCTTAAGTTTAATTTGTATTATAAATGTTTTTCTAGGAGGATTCAAACACATTTGGAATAGACTGGGATGCGCCTGTTGCAGTTCCAGATGCTATCCACGAAGTCCTTGTTCCTGAAGCGCCACCTGCCCTACAGGATGAAATTGAGGCTTACTTGAGCCAATCCATTGACCCATTCATGAGCAGTGATGTCTTTGGCATTGACATTTACATTCAGTGCCTAAGATCAGCCCAGAACTATTTGGCAGGACACTTGTGAAATAATTATTTTCTTTTCTTTTGGCCAAAGATTTACTTTTCAATTTGATACAAACATTTGTTTTAGTTTGAACAATTACATTACATTTGTACAAATAAATGCAAATTCTTCCACCCACAATTCCTCTACTTATTATTATTTTAATCATAATGTTGTGTTGTGAAGCGTGAGAATGTACTGAGGAATAACCAAGGGTATAAAACCTGCAGGGTTTTAGAAGTCTGTCAACACTAATAACTCTTCAATATTGTGCCCATGATTTTATTAAGGGCATTGAGCTGAAACAAGGTAGATATTCTACTAGAATAAGGTGGGTAACATAGCCCTTTCCGTACAAAGAGACACTAATGTTTGGCGAAACTATCACCGTTAATATTTAAATGTTTAGAAAGTTGTGTTGTAGGCTAATTAGCAATCCGTAAATAACGAATGTTATTTTTATATTTATAACACTTGTCTAGAAAATACTTATTTGTTTTTTTACTTACTTTTTTTTTTTGTATGTTAAGTCGCTGGCTGTGATTCTACCATAAATATGAGTTTATTTGGGCAAGGGGCAATTATTTGCCTTTATAAGGCATTTTCTAACCTTATTAAAATCGATAAATAATTTAGAATAGTAGACCTACAGCTGCTTGTCACATAAAATGAACTTAGTATTTATTTAGTTTTTATCTCTGTATAATTTGTGTATTTTAGCATTTTCTTTAAATATGTACACTTATGAATATGATTTCTCTGATGTTTTATTAAGTGGTGTTTTACAGTTTGGTTTTTTTTTTTTTATAAATGTGGGCGATTTAAAAGACCACTCTAAAAAATACTTATCCACAGCAGCAAGGTCAACCCCAGCCTAAACATATATTAAGAGTTCTTAGTAAAACTTGCTGCTTAAGAGTTTTGTGAATAGGTTTTAAACTCCTAGGGACGACCCTAAAGAGGATCAGATAAAATACGTTGTCAAAAGCGTACTCCCTCTACAGCCTCTTATTAGCCACAGCAATGTACACAAAGTTAGTAAAATTACAATTTCAAAAAAGTAATATTTAGGTTATTTATAGAGGTTATTTTGAGTGCTTCTTTTCTAACCTTGAACCATTTATTTATTTTCTTAACTACTTACATAACTAAATACTTATTTTAAAATGATTTAAGTGGTAATCAATATGCAGCGAATATATAGGCCTTCTATCGATTGATCTTGACTTTATACTCGTCGTGGCCGGAACGTTCCTTAAGGTCATCTCTATACAGCCCGCCAATTGAATTGCGACGCTTCCTGTTCCCGCACAGTTTAAAATCTGGCAGGCAGACGTCAAGAAGCTCAAGAATGTCAGCTGAAGATTCAAGGTATTTGACTTTTATTTCATATATCAATAATAGACTATTGTTGCGACCATTGTGTAGCTTGAGATATAATCAATTAAACTTTTAATTTCTTGCTAGATGATACTTTTTGTCAATCCATTGCTATATATATATATATAGCCTATTATTAGTATTATTTTTATTTTATTTAATGTAGGCCTACAGATACTTGGGCTAACGGCCTTTCTTTTAGTTTGGTTTTACAAAATCTATATCTTATAGCATTAACGTTTGTTCAGAGTTGGGTCATGGTCAATTTATATTTTTTAGTAAGAAAATGAATCACTGATAGGAAATAATTTGTATTGCATGTTATCAAATAAAATAACCATAGACAATGCCGTGCCAAAATACTGTAGGCCTACTTGCGCTATTTAACGTCACTTGTCGTGACATAGCCTACAGGTGTGATACAGGTATCTCACATGCGATAGGCCTACTGCAACTCTCAGCACTATAGACGACGAGGCCTTTTCTGCTTAAATATTGTTTTGATCTATCATGTGGTTTATTTGCTCGAATGAAATATTTAAACCATAAACGTTAAAGTGATAAACCA
Source organism: Leuciscus leuciscus (assembly GCF_965113295.1). NCBI lineage: Eukaryota > Metazoa > Chordata > Actinopteri > Cypriniformes > Leuciscidae > Leuciscus > Leuciscus leuciscus. The sequence goes on from NC_138741.1 coordinate 39,699,460, forward strand.
CGAACCAAAAAAACTGACTTTTCCTTTAATTGTTTAAATTATCACAATTGGAAAGTAAGTGCCTTAAACGAGATCTGCTGACTCATATACTTTTTCAGCTTGTTGGTGTTTAAACTTAAAGGGGTCATGAACTGGCTTTTTAAGATAAAATATAATATTGTGGATGGTCTGAAGTCCATTTATGACGTTCGCTTGGTTTTTACATTCAAAAACGTCAAAATGAATAAGTAATAGGCTGTTTTCTACCCTGGTTTTGAGCCTAGCTCCTGAAACGCTTTTTATGGGCGTGCGGCATTCAAGATTTGCAGTTATAAGCCTACTGCTATGATTGGATAACAGTGTTGCATATTATAATGAGTTTCATGTAATACTCGTAATGCTCGAATCAGTGGGCGGGGCTAAACAGGCAGTGTTGAAGTAGGCGTTGATCATCTTCTGCTGTGTTTGATACACTTTGACCTCATAGATCCCCACTTTTGAAAACCTGTCCTTTGCTGTGCCTGCTGTCAATAAAAGCTTTTATTGGACTAGCAAGGAACGTTTTCAGTTCTGAAATTTCCAGGATATTCTTATAAATCAATTTCTCAGTTCATCACCCCTTTAACACAATTTAAGGTAATTACTGTGCTGTACATGTGATTTTATTCCATACCTTTTATTTGTATATTTTTCCCCATTTCAGCAGTAACACACGATTGGAACAAGCAGCTAGGTTCCTAGAAATGGCCAATAATTTGCTGCTAAACCCTTCCTCTACATCTTTGTCTCAAGTGCCATCTACTGCACAACCACTGGCTTCCACCCCAGCAACAAGCAGATGTTTAACATCATCCTCATCTCCCATGACCTGCTCTTCAAACCTTAGCACACCCTCTCTCTTCAGCCCCTCTTCTGTGCATACAGCATCCGCTCTCCAGTCAGCATCTCTATTACACACTGGCACACCTGTAAACACGCACACTGGGCCAGCCCTTAGTAGACTCTTTCAACCAGATGTAAATATAAGGTCCTCAAGAGCTCGTCACAGGTTAGGCCCTTCTGCATGGGAGCATGAATTCTATTGCATGGCAAGTCCAGCATGCAATAATTTACCCACACCAGAGGAAAACAGTATTTTAAAATTAAGTGGGCTTGGGAAAAAAAAAGTCAGATTTGAGGATATGAACGGATCCTTTGCAGATTTTACCAAAACAATTGGAGAGGTGTTCCCTGCATTAGAGAGAGCAGGTCCATTTAAAATAATGCGTACAGCCAGGGGTCGTCAATTGGTTGACATACCAATGCCACCAGAAGGGTACAGTATCCCATATCTTAGACTGGAAAGTGGCCTAAACAAAGCAGTTGCTTATATTGTGCCAATTCAAAACAGCATTCCTCTTGTACGTCAGGAAGATACGGCAGAGGTAACTGTAATAAAGTTTATTTTATTAAATACATTTTTATTTAGAGTGAAATAATGAATCACTTTGTATAATAACATCACAAATTAAAGCTAATAATATAGTTATCTTTTTTTTTTTTTTTTTTTTACAAATACAATTATTTGAAATGTGATCTGTTCTGTGTTTTCAGAATGTTGTAATGGAAAGGTGCAATATTTGTTGCTGTGAGGTGCCTCTGCATAGGCTTGAAGAGCATGTTAATCTATGCAGCAACAGGTGTGTATAACTGCACCAGAGTAAAGTTGCCTATTACTGTAGTAACAACATTTAATTAGCTTACTAGATCAAGGCTGATACATTTTATGTATAGACAGAATAATTTTTTTTACTAATACCAAATAACACATTTTTGCTTCTTTTTAAAGATCATCTACTCAAGGCGATGCAAATGGAGGGTAATATGAAAGAATCAGACAGCCTCTGTTCATTAAATTGTATTGCTTTATTAATGATATGTTTTGCTTAATAGGAAAGCAAGAAATGATCCTCGTCCAGCTTTTAAACTTCGTGTGGCTTTGTTGCTTGACCACAGTATGGTGACATTTAATAGCAATTTTGGTAAATTAGCATAATTTGATATTCACAAAATATTTTATTGGTAAGACTGTGGGATGCTTTATTAACAGGCATTATCATGTTTCAGCCACAGAAATGAAAAGGATAGACATTGGTTGTGACATGGCTGAGGCGGATCTAAAAGATCTGCTCTGGAAGACTTTTCCTGCACTGAATCATAGAGACTTTGACTTCTGTCGAGTTGACCGATTCAGACGTGTGTTGGCTCTTCACTTCAAACACTTTATCCTCAGTGTCCATTCGTAAAGAGCTGGGCCGGTCCGCTCTTTACATACGACCAAAGGTAAGTAGCTGTTATCAAGCATGCTTTTTTATCCTACATCTGTGGTTTTACATGCAACATACAAATAAAGTACAGTTACCCTTACAACAAGCAGATGTAAAACATTTGTTCATGTTTTTTACTTTATCAGTACACCCACTGGAACACTTCATTTCAAAACGTTAGTGTTAGCTAATTTACTTACAGAACGAGTTTATTTTTTGTATTGTATTCATATACATTTATTTTACAAGTATGATTTAATGACCATTTACTAGCATTAGTTTAAAGTCCCTGTGAACTGGAAGTTGGGTTTTTTTTCCAGTGCTATGACGTATTTTCCAGTGAAAGGGAATATTGAACAGAAGGTTTGACTCTAGCGCTCCTCCTCTCCATCTCTGCTCATAGCAGACTAGCGGTCTGAGGAGTGGTTAAGCGTTTTCAACCCAAGCTGTCAAACCTACATCATTAGAAAAGGAATGCCATTCCAGACCGGAAGTAACTTTTCAGATTTTGATTAAAGATTACCATGGCAAACACATTTTTTCTGTGTATTAACTTGCAAGGATTAACTTGCACAAGACTAGTAATACGCACTTACAAACTAAATTGGGTCTTTTTTTATTTCATGTCGACTTTAATAAACAAGCTAGATTCTAAACACCTTGCAATGAAAATAGTAAATATTTTAATTCTAATAAAATACACCAATAATGAAGCCTGGTTAAAACTAGACCATTCTCAGTAGTAACTGAGTTATGGTCTGGCACAGCTTCATTAATAACTCATTTCCAAAGGGGCGTCACCAACGGACGTCGCTCAAATGCCTCTGGGCGCAATTAGATCCAATCAGAGCGATCGTCATTGTTTAAAGCCCGCCTCAACGTTTCTGATTGGTGCCGCGATTTGGACGGATTAGAAATGGGCTTGAATGAGCTCTTTGCCAGACTACTTGCAGAGCAAATCTACATTTGCCAGAAGTTTGCCTGGGTTTTCCCAGGCTACCAATAATGTCTTTTATATATATAAAACATGTTGTCTTTGTTAAATAGGAGCCCCTGGAATTGTCTGAGGACAGCGTCTCTTCGAATACATCAGTAAGCCATTTTTGTGCCTTACGGATATCATGATGTGAGAGAAAATGCTTTCTTCCTTATGTTGATGTATATTTCACTTAAGGTTGGTGACATTTCATCTGAGGGGTCTGAAGAAAAAGAAAATCTGCAGGTGGATCATGAGGAGGAGGAAGACATTATACCTGTAAGTTTTGTACATATGAAATGTGAATCAAATTACTTTGTCAATTTTGCAACTACATCATACTGAATGATTGTATATTAAACCTAAAGCATTTATATTAGGGATTTCAGATTGTCAGAGCCAGGATTAGAACTCATATCTCATGTCTCTAGTATGTTCCTGTTCAGTATCAACTATCTCATCATGTATTGCAAAAATCTACAGTGGGAGGTTTTAGAAGTGCCATATCTTCAGTTTTGTATCTGCAATAAAGCTCTGTCCCAAAAACATAACTATGGTTTAAAATTGACACTAAGCGCTGCTGAAGAACTGTTACCTTCAAGAACTTCTTCTCACCAGAGGTTCTATAGCTTACCTATTTTATATATCAGAGAAATCTAATACATTGGCAAGCCACCCAAAAAGAGTCCATCAATACAGTTGTAACGGTGGCCCCAATAATACATTCAAAATTCAAACCAATGATTTGAATTAAAGATTTAAAGTTGATAAATTCGGGCGCCAGACAGGGGTAACCCTGTCAATAGTTTAAGGAAAATAACCCAGATAGCCTAAATGCCACCAGTTACATACATAAACTCAAATTCAAAGAAATAATCACAACAAGCATAGAATTCAGTTTAGAAATGTCTGGATTTCTCACAAGAAAGAACAAAAAAAATAAATAAATAAAACAATCCCTTTAAATTCTCAGTTGTGGTTCTCAACGAAACGAAAATCTCAACAATATAACAAGTCTGTTGAGTACAGTAATGCTGCATCAATTTATATATTTTTTTTTAAAAACCCACAGATTCGAGAGTTCATTCCTCCATGAACAAGATCAGATTTGTTTCAGAGAGAGAAAAAAAAAAACACTTCATTTTGTGGCAAGGGAGGGGGGAAAAAAACAACAACAAAAAAGCAAACCGAGTAAATAAAATTAAATAAAAGAAAAATGTTACTCACTACTCATTTTGAGAGGAATCGAGATACTGGGCGTGTGTGGAAAGTGCTTATGTGAATTGTGTGAGTGTTTGGGGAAAGACCAGCCACGTATAGAGCAAATCCACAACCTTCCGCAATGGTGAACTTCTGTTTGTTCCAAACGGAAACAGCGATAGCTTCGATGGGGAAGATCCAGTCGGTCGTTGACACAGCTCGTGGTTTTGAACGCCCGCACTGAAGACGACGTTGGGAGAGCTGTTCACTCTCCTGCATCCGCTCCAGCAATGGCACAGTGTTCTACCCGCTGATGACTGTCACCGCTGACCCAGGTAAGTGAAAAGACACCTTTCTTCTCGTTTTCTGTTCTTCCATCAGTCTACCCGCAGTTCATTCATTTGAGTGCTTTCAGTTGGCGTTCGGTTCGCATTGAGGCTTTTCGGTTCTCACCTCGACAAAGCGCACGTTAAACAACACTACACACGTCTCTTTCCGCACTTTCTCCTCTCCCGCCTTTAGTTTAAATTCCTCCTTTTATACGATTACCTCATTTCCTTTTCTCAATTTGACAACGGAAATAGGCGGGGATGACATTAATTTAATTTGTTTTTGTAGTGTTTCAGCTCCGCCACACAGTATTAACTATTTACTCTCTTGTGCATCTCACCTAAGGTTGGTGACAATGTGTCTGAGGAGGAGGATGACATTTTCCCTGTAAGTTTTATAAATATTAAATGTGATCCAAAGTATTTTGAGAAATTTGCAACTACATCATACAGTATTAACTATTTACTCCTTTGTGCACTTCACCTAAGGTTGTTGTCTTTGCATCTGAGGAGGAGGAAGGATTAGAAAGTGTGCAGGTGGATCCTGAGGAGGAGGAAGACATTTCCCCTGTACGTTTTATTATACATATTAAACTTGAACCAAAGCACTTTGTGAATTTTGCAACTGCATCACAGTATTATACAGTAATAACTAATGATTTTTACAACATAAATTAATCAATCAAAAACTTGCTTTAGCTCGACAATAACTTTATTCTAGAGCTGCTGTAAAGCCTAAACAATCTCTGTTACTGTAATTAAGTCAACTTACTGAAATCCTATTTAAATGTATTATTATTATGCTTCTTCTGACCCAAAAGTTTCTGACTCAAACTCCTCCTAGAGCTAGGGTTGGGCATCGTTTTGATTTGAACGATTCTGATTCCGATTCCGATTCTTCATTTCGATTTCGGTTCATTTCGATTCTCGATTCCGATTCTTTGAGGGGTGGAGTCAAAACCTGTCACAGGCTCATTTCACAGAGGAAAATTTTATTTTGATTTAGTTTTAGTTTTGGGAGCTGCAGCCCACGTGGGAGAAAATTAGGAATGCCTCTGCACCATACCAAAAAACAGATTTATGCAGAACTTGCACCCTGGTCTGGACTCTATGGACATAACTAACTCAATGTATAAAAGCTCACTTTAAAACACCATTGATTTGTATCATATTCCGGTCGCGGTTTAAAATGGTTTTAAGTAAAAAAAAAAAGATGTTGAAATATGTTATATTTAGCATTTTATATGCAGATAATAGCTACCTTGCTTAGCACGTATACTATAAACATTCTCTATTCATTTAAAAAAAATACCTCATATCACGTTGGTCCACGTGAGATGATTGACAGCTGTACAGCGAATGAGAGAGCGCTGATATCATAAACTGACGCGAATCAGGAAGAGCAGAGACAGAGCTCGATGTGTTCGCTGTTTGAGCTCTTCAGATCGCAAAATGCATTGGAAAATGAATAGTAATGTTATTCTGTATGACGAAATATTTTACAAACATGTGATGATAAATCATTATTTCTCCAAATATGCGCACCATTGGATTAAGAGCCCTGGCGGATGCTGTTTATTGCATGTATGTGAACACAAATAAACCGGAGGAGACGTGAATGACGCTTTATGAGTGATGATTTCTATTCAAAATAACAAACATAACAGATTAATTATTTTGCACTCGATCCTGGCAACGTTACTAACGTTGGTCGCGCAGGGTTGCCTGAGGAGGACGAGACAGTGGACCAGCGCTCAGAGACAGTGGACATATGTCGAACACGCTACACTCCTTGTAAATTTTGTACACCATGCAGGCGTAACGTTAGGTGTTTAGTCATATTTGTAGTGCATCCGCCCGTGCAAGAAATAAGTTTGTCACATGTGTTGCACTCAGCCGACCCAGGCTTTTTTAAGGTGAAATAAAGCCACACTTTTGAGCGCCGCTTACCGTGCTCCATGCCTGCAACAGAACAAGCGGGCGCGGCAAGCACTTCCGGAAATCCAGTGGCCACTATGGAAACCAAAACTTGCGCGTTTGGAACCGATGATCGGAATCGAAAACAAATTTTCTAAACGATTCCAATGGCATCGTTATTTTTTAAACGGTTCCCAGTTGGAACCGGTTCTCGATGCCCAACCCTACCTAGAGCTTTAACTCTTTTTTTTCTAGTTTCCTATTATCACTGTAAATCTGTTTTAAAACAATCTATATTGTTAAAGGTGCTCTAAGTCATGTCACACGTTTTTTAGGCCAAAATATTTTTTTGTCACATACAGCAAACATCTCCTCACTATCCGCTTGCTGCCTGTCCCCTGAACACACTGTAAAAAAACGCGGTCTCTCTAGACACCACAGGCTCCACAAACAGCAAGAGAAACAAACTGGGCTCACCCGCACCACGAAAACATAACAAACTGTTCCAGCCAATCACCGACAGGAATGGTTTGGGGGGTTAGTGCGCGGATGAGGAGGAGGGAGGGTCGAGCTAGCCTCCGTTTAGTTTGACAATACTTCGAACGTCAACAGGAAGTGACGTCACCCAACATCACTTAGAGCACCTTTAAAAGTGCTATATAAATAAAGACGACTTGACTTATCTATTAACTATATTCTCTTTATGTACATCTCACCTAAGGTAGTTGACTTGGTGTATCCCTGGCTTTACCATACCAAATAATTTTTCCTAACCTGTGTTTTTAATGGAGACGTTATAGTTTTTTATTTCTGATTGTCTGCCTGTTCATGTGAAGGTCGTCAATGAAAGTGACATTTTGCCACAAGGTCATCATGCTGGTGGTGAAATGGTAAGCATAGCATTGCAATCATGCAGATAATCTTGCTAGCAATATGTATTTCACTTCACTTCAATATATAACTATAATCTACAACTAAATTTCTATACCTTTCTGTACCTTTCTATGGATTGATGGAGCACTAACCAGAACAAGTTATTCAATAACACACTGTTTAACAGGAGAGTATAGAGGAAAGGAGGCGACTCATTCAAGAGCAGGATTCAGCCTATGAAGAATCATTGCTCTTGGACCAACAGAGGGTAAATTCAGTTCCAAAAAAAACACAATAGAAGTTCCTGGGCATTGTTATTTAACCACAGTGATGACATGTATTTTACAGCTGGAAAATGAGAGAAGAAGGGAAAGAATTGAGGAGAGACGACTACAGGCAAGTTCAGATAATCAACTGTGATCTACAGTATGTTTGAGCAGCATTTCTTAAAGTCGTTATGAAATAAAAATGTACCCTAGTTACTTTGTAAGATCACATTACTAAGTCTTGTAGTGAACAATTAATCTGTGCAAGTTAATACATAGAGAAAAAAATGTCTTTGTCGTGGTAGTCTTAAATTAAAACCAGTACATTTGCTTCCACTCTTGAATTGAGTTGAATATCCCTAACCAATCCTCTCGAACCGTCTGCTATGAGCGAGGGATGGAGTAGGTGTGGCAAAAATAAACCATTCCCTCTATCCCATGATAATTGAGCCTACAAATAAAAAGATAATGTTGTTTTGGCTTGAGCAGTGAACAGAGTGTCCATTTATTTGATTAATTGAAAAAAAGAAAATTCTAATGTGCCATCGCATTAGAACAAGAAAGTAAGCTTGTATTTGTTTTGTATATAAAGAATTTCACTGAAGTAAATAATAAAAGACTGTCGTTACACAGGTAATCAGTGAGAGGAGGGATCAGGCTGCAAGTTTCCCTTCAGAGGGTGGAATCACCTTCCAATTCCATTACCCTGACGGCTCTCGAACACGCAGAGATTTTCAGCTGCACAACAACATACAAGTAATAAGAAAAGAAGACGTACCAGCCAGATGTATATGCATCTGTATTGTTGTGAGTTTTATGATTTTTAAGTTTTCAATTGCTTCTTCTCCTCCTTTCCTAGAATCTTATATGTTATGCAGGATCTGTAGGGTCTGCAACTGAATTCCTCTGCCTGAGATCACATAATCCAGATTTGGCCATAAGAACTTCATCAACTGGTATTATAGCAGACTACATCAGCCAATCAACTACCTTTTTTGTTCAATGGGCTGGACCTGAAGAGGTAATTTTTATACATTTGTTTCTTCTTGTACTGCAAACTGTGATTATTTAAAGGGGTGATAAACTGAGAAATAAACTTTTCCTTGAGCTTTTGACATTTAATATGCCATCATACTATAAGAATATCCTATACATTTGAGAACTGAAAATGTTCCTTGTTAGTCCAATAAAAGCTGTTATTGACACCAGGCACAGCAAACAACGATAGTGGGGATCTATGAGGTCAAAGCAAGAGTGTCAAACCCCTCGTCCGCAGAAGATGATCAACGCCTACTTCAACACTGCCTGTTTAGCCCCGCCCACTGATTTACGCATTACATGAAACTCATTATAATATGCAAAACTGTCATAGCAGTGGGCGTTTACCTGCAAATCTTGAATGCGGCATGCCCATTAAAAGCGTTTCAGGAGCTAGGCTCAAAACCAGGGTAGAAAATAGCCATTTTGACATTTTTGAATGTAAAAACCAAGCGAACGTCATAAGTTGACCTCAGACAACAATATAAAAAAAATTATAGTATAATTTGGTATGGTTTGCTAGCCTGGCTAACGTCAGACCACATCTCATTGAGACGTGGTCTGAGAACCACATGTTCATTTTCTCGTATTTGAGGCGTGGTTTACGAATTGGGTGCTACGAATGTCTATCAGATCCGCCTGTACGTAGCTCATAGCCAATCGTTTCAATTATACCAGATGACGTATGTAGAGTGATAGAAATTCGACGAGGAAGAAAATGAAATAAACTTGCGTTCTAAACTACTTACAACACTATCTAACGCTGCATCGAAAGGTAACTTCGCGTCTGATGCCATGTTGGATCCATAGATATAAACAAACTGCTTCGGTGTGTCGCATAGACGACGTCATTGTCTTGCTGCTCCCTCCCTGTTCTGTGATTGGTTCCCTTTTTGAGGGAAAAATCTGGTCCATGGTGTCCAGACTGCCTAGCAGCGAGAATAAAATCGCGCTGCGCTCAAGGCAGTATGGGGAAACCCAGGCTAATGGTTTGCTTGATGGTATGACTAATGTTAGTTCAACAAAGGCTGAGTGCTACCTACAGACATATAATATGAAGTGTAGACTTCTGGTTCAAGAAATATGAAATGATGATGTGACATAGCCTACCTTTGTGACATTACCATTTTATTCATTATGCGGCAATACGTACTAATCACCCTTTCATTTTAGAGAGTAAAGGTAATATTTACATTCATAATAGTTTGTCTTGACCCCCCATGACCGGAATTAGTGGAAATGTTATTTTATATGAGTTGGCCTGTCTAACCCACGGATTATCTGCACTCTCAGCAGATATTACAATCATCTGTGCATCAGTAACACGAGTTGTTTCACATTCCAGTCGTGTAGTTTCTAATGTATGTAAGATGATGATACCTATGGATCATTTCTAATCTTACATTTTGTAGATATTTTATAGGGTTGATTATGTTCTTTTGTGCTTTAGAGTAACCCAATGTTTTCAATGTGTTTTAAACAGGACTCTTTTGACAATTTAACACCTGCTGGAGTCAACCAAGCTGAAGCAGCCATTCCTTCCAACCCAACTGTTCCCTCTGCCTCCATGGACACTTTTGAGCCAACGGTTTCCTTTGACTCTATGCACTCTCCGGCCTCCGTCTCCAACTCTACCTCGACCAGCACAGCAGTGAGTGATACTAGGTAATATGTTTTTTTTACTACAAACTACAATTGTTTGGCCCTCATTGTATGTGATAATTAGCAGTGGAACTGCAGTGTTCACTGATGTATTCAGTTTGTCACTGTAAAGTACAAGAGTACAGCTTGAGAGCTTGCTGAAGCCTATGCAGTGCATTCAGAAAGGTCAATTAAATTGATTGGACATGATTTGGAACGGCACACACCTCTATAAAAGGCCTCACAGCTGACATCGCATGTAAGAGCAAAAAACAAACCATGAGGTCAAAGGAACTGCCTGCATAGGTCATAGACAGGATTGTTGCAAGGCACAGATCTGGGGAAGGCTACATAACATGCACTGAAGGTTCCCAAGAGCACTGTGGTGTATTTTTCAGACTTGCTAATTATTTAACATTTTAAATACATACTTATGACAACTTGGATAACATTGCTGTACTTTGTTTTGCAGGCATGACTTGAGGAGGCTGCTCCTAGGTCTACAGTCAGCTGTTGATCTGGTTGAACCTGGACCCATAGCAAACTGCGTAAATGTAGTAAGGTCCAGGGTGCTACAATGTGCTTTGAGGACATTCAACAGACGAGCATTCAATCCACATAAACAACTCGATATCGTATTTGTGGATTCGTGCGGAACAGGGGAGGGATCTGTTGATACTAGTGGTCCTACCCGGGAGTTTCTCAGGCTACTGATGAAAGAACTCCTGGATTCAAGATACTTTGTTGGACCCGAGAACGGCAAGAGCCTTGCTCTTGATTCCCTTGGTAGGTACATTTTTTTTAATATATATATATATTAAAAAACATTGATTGATTATTTGATAGATTGATTGATAGATAGAAGCAGTACATACAATTTCATAGATAGATATCCAGATAGAAAGTACGATAGGTAAGTAGATAGAAAAAGGTTCCAAAGAGTGCAAAAACAGCAATATATATCGAAATACTTATACATAAAAAAAAAAAATTCTAGCTGATACTACACTGTAACACACAATTTATTCCTGTGATAGCACAGCAAAAATTAAAACTGACATTACTTAAATCTTCATTGTCACATGAGCTTTCAGACAGCTTTCAAATATGCTTATTCACCACACTTTAGAGTGTTGCATTTGTGGTGTTGCAACTAGCTGGCGTAAAAATAATGACAGTGTCGTGTTGCGTCTGTCGTCATGAAATGATGAATGATCATCGTTACCAATCAAAATGTGTTCATTTAAATGCAATGTGTGTGTTTTTTACATGGTCCCTTACCTTACATTTGTCCTATTTCCAATAACAAAACTCATTTACATTTATGCATTTGTCAGACGGAAAGTTATTTATAGTGCATACACTTTATGAGCACATGTGTTCCCTCGGATCGAAGCCACGATCGCATGATCACATCATTGCATATCACTGTACAATACAATGCTCTACCAATTGAGCTACATGAAACCTGAATTATGACGCAGATATGCACTACAATAAATGTGTCCTCTTGTCAATAGGGGCGCGACTTTAGTAAACGCTCCCATGGGTTGTATTTCAAGAAAGTGACAAATTACCTGTGGTAACTGCGCTGCGAGAGATGTCAGACATTTCACAGCATAATGTGTTTTCACAAAATTCACAACCCCTGGTTGCAAAACAGATAACAATCTTCATTCTTTTTTTTTAATTGTGGTCTTCATTCCAATTGTGTAGGCTTATCCAGAGGAACATACAAGGTGTTAGGGATGATCATATCAGTCTGCCTTGTTCATGGTGGGGTGGGACCCCGTGTGTTGGCCAGAAGGCTGTATTCACAGCTCTCAGGGATCCCTGCTCCACCAGTGAACATAGAAGAGGTTTATGACCCTGAGCTGCATGACCAGCTGGACAAGGTAAGATGTACATCTGTTTAACCTATTTGTATTGTGCTATGTTTTTGTTTTTTTGGGAGGGGGTCTGTTGAGTAGATATAGATAGATTGTTGGTAAATATGGTAAATACATGTCAAACATTTTGGAAAAAATTACAACAAATTGATAAATGCGAAATTCAAATTTGCACATCTAAAGGACCGTATTGTGTAAAAACTACAATAATAATAGAGGCCCTTGTGCCGACAAGTTGACTACATTAGTGTGTACTTTCAGTCAACACTGACTGACATTTATAACAGATGTTACTGTCATGATGGTACGATATAACAAAGTAAAAGACTACTCCAAGTTTTTATATCTACATCACAATCATTTATTGTACTACATCTGCCATTATTTGGGAAATAAGGATAACACTTCACATTGCCAGCAACAAATGGTTATTTCTAATAGAACCTCTTCTCTTACTAACTTTTAGATCCAAAGGGCAGAGACCATTACAGAGGCACACACAGCCATGTTAGAGGCTTCAAACAGCCTCCACATGCTCGGTGCCTTGGGCAAGGTTTCAACCCTTGAAGAACGTCAGGATCTTGTCAATGCAGCACTAACATACTATCTAGAGGGAAGGATGGAGATGCCTCTCAGACAGTAAGATTACCTGCTTTATCACTAATGTTTTATTAAATGCTGAGGTTAAAAACAACTTTCACTGTAGGGGTTAAGTTTTCATTCATTTGTTACTTTTTCAAATCTGTTGCATATCAATTGATATAACTACTGATGATTAAAAATATTTGATTCTGACAACATATGTACTTATCTGATTGAAAGACTGAAAGAAGGACTGGAGACATTGGGAGTGCTAAATGCCATAAAGGAGCACTCTTCCATTATGGAGGAACTCTTTTGTGGTGGTCCCCCCACCTTGTCAGCTGCCTCCTTGCTGGACCTCTTCACAGTACATTATTCCCCGAGAGGAACTAACAGGAGAGCCTTGGAGGAGGTTGCAGTTGGCCACTGGCGGGATTGGATCATTGAAGTCGAAGGTGAGTGTACTACTATTAGGTAGAGATGTGCCCAGAGCATACCTCCAATTTTGAAAAAGCATGGAAAATGAAGTGTGTTCTACAGTGCCCTCAAAGGAACATTGTTAGTCGTATTCGTTGCAGTGTGCTATATATCAATTATCACATGAAAATAGTAAATACAAATGACTGACAGGACAATTTTGGAGGTTTTGCAGACCCTGAGTGTCACTGTTAAATTGCTTGTTGAAAAATTAAATTGTACGCTTAAACAAGTGTTTGTTTGGGAAGTTTCTATGCAGTTACAAAGGATTTCTGGGTGGTTGCTATGCAGTGCGATTCCTAAGGTACATAGGGGTGGTTGCTGGGACGTTGCTATGTGGTTGCTAGGGTACTTAGTGTAGTTACTATCATATTGCTGTGAGGTTGATAAGGTAGGGTTAGAGTTAGGTTGCTGTTAGGGCTGCACAATAAATAGTTTTTCTGATCGTGATTACAAATACAGATGCCACAATTACATAATCATTCAAAGGCACAATAAAAATAAATAAACAAAATGCTATAGAAGAAAACATTTTTAATGTGTTTGAGTGTTTTCAGCTTGTTTATATACATATAAAAATATGACATGCAGTTAGTTAGGTATTTATGATTAGAGGTATTTATGATTAGAATCTTTTTGTGTCACTTTTTCTTTTTCTTAATTGCTTTTTCTGTTGCAGATGGAGATGCAGCAGTGGAGGTGGATGGTGGGGACACAATTAAAGTCACCCTACAGAGTGTCCTTGTGTTTGCTTCTGGGGCATCTGCCATACCCGTATTTGGATTCAAAGAGAATCCAAATATCACATTTCTCCATGAGAACATAAATGGCAACCGGCGGATGTTCCCAGAAGCAAACACATGCACCATTACTTTGAAGTTGCCGATTGGACAGGAATATGAAGAGTTTTGCCATTTCATGACATCCAGTGTTATTCAGTCGCCAACGTTTGGGGTAGCGTAAAAAACCCGTTCTCCCATTATCACTTATCACTCTTGCCATGTGGCTGATATCTCTCCTGCTGGATTGCTGTTATTTTTTACTGGAAATTGTACAAATTTTGTTAAACATTAAAGTTTTGTTAAACTTAATTTCCCTGAATTTAAACTTGTGTGTGTGTGTACTTGTATTCCCTACATTATTATGGGGACCATATTTTTATGCCATCGCCGACGAAGAGTAATCAACTGGTCAAGTGGATTTACTAATTGCGTAGGTAACAAATGTTATCAGGAGAATGTGATATTTTAGAGCGAATATCTTATCTGACGTGCCGCATGTTTTGGACGGAGTGCATCATAGCTTTCAGTTTCTCAGTAAATGTTTTTCTGCAAGTGCTATAGCCTATTGTCCCATTTTGTCAAAATTGAGTTATTCACATATTCCAAGGTGGCGATATGTTTGGGTCGCTCACAATTATCATATGGGAACACAACATGCAACAAACATCTACCCAAAGACAGTCAAACACATTTGAGTCGATATCAAACATGCAACAGAACTTTCACAATGTTTTTACACAGCTGGCTTTGTGACCAATCTAAATTCTGCATAAATATGCAATGCTGCATAAAAGGCAGAAAACATAATATCTGCTCTGACCTGTGGAAAATGAGTTATAAAGCCCACACTTTATTCATAAACTGGCAGCCTGTCTTTAATAATGAAAGCACCACCCTAGTAACAATTTACTTTGTTTTCTAGATATTGGTGTTTTGTTTTTGCTTTTTGCTGCCCATCTTGATGACACTCCTTGGTAGAAGACACACTGTATCTCAAAGGGTCCTTCCATGTTACATAAATTGACAAATAAATACATATTTTTACATCACTACCAAGCCCAGTTAAAGACTGCTACCTGTTATTTTGCATCGTTACATTTTGGGCGTTCATCCTGTGTTTGTTTGTTCCTGGAGATGTTCCCTCAACACACTGTCAGCTTATGAGAGTTTGTAATTACATTTACTTGACTTCTTCAGCTTGTTTCTTTTTGTGTCTTGATTGCTTGGTTTGTAAATTAAAACAATTGCAACTGATACATTTGAACAAAAACAAAAAAATGGTTCTAATTGAATGTAAATATTGTCAGTGCACTGAACTTTAAAAGTATTTACATGACTATAATAATAATAACAATAACAATAACATAAGGGTTAATGCAAAATTGTAGCTAAACCTTGACTGTCTTTTATTCTTTATACCTTATTTATTTTAGTATAACATGATAAAAATAATTCATTACATTTATATAGCGCTTTTCTAGGAACTAAAAGCACTTATATAGAAGGGTGGGAATCACCTCCACCACCATTGTGCAGGTCATTGATTTTTAATGACCACAGAGAGTCAGGACCTCGGATTAACGTCTCATCTGAAGGATGGTGCTCTTTTGGCAGTATAGTGTCCCCATCACTATACTGGGGCGTTAGGACCCACACAGACCACAGGGTGAGCGCCCCCTGCTGGCCTCACTAACACCTCTTCCAGCAGCAACCTGTTTTTCTCAGGAGGTCTCCCATCCAGGTACTAACCAGCCTCAGCCCTGCTTAGCTTCAGTGGGCAACCGGTCTTGGGCTACAGGGTGATATGGCTGCTTTTGGATATTGGATAATATTGGTTAATCATATATAAGTAATATAAACATGACTGTTATGCCATAGCATTTAGTCAGTTTTATAAAATATAACTGCAGTGTTGACTGTTAATTTGACTTTTAATTGATGTCAATCTGCTCTTACAGGAATTCTAGTGATGACAATACAGATTGTGCAAATAAATGGAGCAATATGGAATGAAAAACATGTACTTCATTAACTGGGAAATTGTTAAATGAATGCTTTTTACTGTAATTCTTATTTATGTAACAAACTTTATTTCCCAGGATTTAAAGATTTAGTGTCGCATTTATGATTATTGTGTGTGCTTAAGAGCAGAGTAAAGGTATGGGTATCTCATGTGCTAGACAGGAATAGGACCAGCATGCAGACAATACCATAGAATAAAGCAGTCATACTCTGACCATTTAAGTCTATTATTATGTTATTAAAAGATGCTACAAATGACATTACAAACTCTTCGTTTTGACATAAAATAAATTTAACAAATCATTCAGTCATACATTTCACTCATTATTTATCTTGTGTTAGTGGAATAACTTCCAAAGATGCAGAATCCCCATACAATACAAATCTGTAAGACATTTAAAGCACTGAAAATATTTTACAAAAGCAAATGTATACTATATCGAACATTGCTCCTTTCAGAAATTGTTAATGCATTGAGCCCTTAATGTACAGGAATAAATGACCCAAGAAAGACTTACTGAAACTTCCTACAAGTATCTGAAGGAGTGGACATGTCTAATGAGCAGATGAGTGTCCCTCTGCTGCCACCTACTGATGTTAGTGGTCATTTACTGCCATTTTTGTTTTAAGTGTTTGTTTTTCCTGCAGGTGAAAACAAGATGCATCCGTTTAAGCCTTTTACTTTATTTATCAGGGCTGTCAATTGTTTTGCCTGAGTTGGGTGATATATGTGTATGCTCTTAACATAGTAGCAAAAAAATGTGCAGTATGACTAGGCTAGATTTAATAGAGTGCTAGGCTTTATAAAAACTGTAGTGTAGCTCTATTAAATAGTATATTTATGTTAAACGATTTTAATTTGAATGATTAATGACCTGTTCAGAATAAGTATAGCAGTAACCGACAATCATAAGTATGATAATACATTTTAGTTTAAAATCCAATAAGTTTTAAAGTTGTTTCTGAATGGTTAATTAATACTAAATGCAGCATCTATGAATGAACTTGAGGCATGCAGACCGGCTGCTGCAGGGCTTTAACAAATCTTAAACAAACAAATAATTATATGACCCATTTGCGTGTACGTCTCCATATAAAACAAATGGAGACGTACATGCACGTATACACGAGTGTTATCTGTCGTGCTTGTCAGTCTCGTCGCCGAATGATACATTCCGAGCGCCATAGTACGCATCTGTCTGTGTGTATACGTATGCGTGTGTGTACGTACGTGTGTGTGTGTGTGTATGTACGCGTGTGTGTGTGCGGTTGATGTACGTGATTATCTGTATGTGTGCATATCTCTTTTACACAATTATTTTTGTTTTGAAATAAAAGTTATCACTGGTATGAGTTTGGTTTTTTGAGTTGGCATGCATAATATGGGATACAGACAGAGATTGACAATGTACTGTATGTAGTTAGTTTAACTTAAAACTACTTTATTGGCATAAATGTTTTATAATAACCTAATGCACAAAAATAAACAAGAACTATTACAGAGGAATGATTAAAATAAGAAATATATAAGGTGCCATTAATGTTTACAGTAATTTTGTAATTTACACAGTGAACTGCAACAGAATGTAAAAAACTTTTAAAATACTACAGAGATATTGCACAATATAGCCTATACTCTGTAATTCCTTATGTTTACCTTAGATCAGACATAGTTAAAACTATGGATATATGCTCAACTACTTTTTGCTGCTTTCATTATTACTTTAGAGTTGTTTTAATACTTTATCATTTTATTAAAGTATTATTTCAAATTTGCGCAAGCGTCAGCGCGATATGGCGCATGAGTTTTCAACCGCATTTCCTGTTTACCGTGGCGTCGACGTCATCACTGTGCCACTAACCAACGAGAAGCCCCAGGTGCAGCCCCGCCTCGATCGACGTCATCACTTTGCCCCTAACCAATGAGAAGCGTTATGGGCGGGGCTGCACGTGCAGCCCCGCCCCAGGTGCAGCCCCGCCCCGATCTGCAGGCTGCAGCCAGGTGTACTTGGTTTATTTGGTGTTACCTGCATCGAGTGTTATAGTGATATAGTGTCATGCTGCATAGCCACTTAAAGGTGCAGAAGTATCAAAGGGCATATAGTGACATATATTTTGTTGCACTGTATTAACGTTAATTATTATTTTCTGTACTGTACTGTTGTGAATGATGACAATGAGCATAGTATAGTATTCCTTTATTTGTTTATTAATCAGTTATTATTACCATTGCATTATTTATTTTAGTATCGTAAGAAGAAAAAAGAAGATGTCCTATGATGACATTATTGACACTTCTGCAGCTATTAAGTCTAGACGTGTCCACTTTTAAAGCGATGTTAAGTAAACATGCTCAAATATGCCATGGTCAATTTGTTTTAAGTCCTTGGTTACCAGTTACTTCCTTTGAACATGGATGTGCATGGTTGTTTTATTGGAAAGTGGTAACTGTGTATTATTGTATAGCAAATGTAGCTGATTATAGTCATTTAGGTTTTTTTTGCATTTTATTTGCCTGTTTTTCTGGTGAAGTTTAATATTAATAATATTTAATTCTGATGAATTTTACATACTTGTACTACGGGGTTGGTAGATATCTCGCCTAGGGTGCCAAAAAGGCTAGAAACGGCCCTGGTTACACCCCTACTCACTACATAAAGTATACTTGAACGTTACTGAAGTTTACGTCATAAAATGAACAATCCGTAAGGGATATCAGTCATGTGATCATCACGGCCCAATCACAGCCACCGCACTGATACTCAGATCAACAGCACTCTTACTCATGAGATATGGATTAAATATTGGAAACATGATGAAAGCAGGAAGATCCAGATCTACAGGAGTGACGTTTACTGAATATTGACCGGTAAGATCCTCAGAGAGGAAGAACAACACCAGAAGAATGGAAAGAGTGTGTGAGTGAAGGTGGTTGTGAATGTGTGTAGATGTGTGTTAGTTACAGGATCAGAGAACGACACCGTTCCTCCGTCATAGTCCAGATTCACTCTCACACGATCAAGCTTCTGTTTAACAAGAAAACCTGAACCTGGAGTCCATCCAGTCCTTCTGTACGTCACACTCCAGACATCAGTGTTGAAGAAAACACTTCCCTTCCTCTGGTTTGATGCTGTAGTTACTCCAAGAGTCCAGCGTTTACTCTCCATAACCTCCACATCCCAGCAGTGTGTTCCTGAGTTAAAACCCTCTGAACCCAGAACACAGAGACAGTTAAATCTCTCTGGATTATCAGGAAGAAGTGGATTGTTCCCGCTGAGTCTCACACTGGTCAGATCATCAGACAGGACGAGACGTGGATCTGCAGTGTTTGGATCCAGAATCACAGGAGCTGATGAGACACAATCAACAGATGCTTTTATTCTGATCTTCATATAATGATCAACAGTGAACCCAACACAGATTATTATGAATTATGACTCTCGTCCTGTTGATCAAACACATTTTCCTCTGATCACTGTCAGCGCTGTTATTAGTTTCACACTCGTTTTATCATCAGTGTTTAACGGCATCAACTACAAACATTAAATGTGTGATTCAGACATTTGTGTCCATCAAGAGAAACTGATACTTTGGGAAAGTTAAAATAATAAATCAATGAGATGTGTTGAGATTTCTGCTGTAGATGAAGAACTGTAAGTGTGTGTGTGATCTTCATCAGCATCTGATCATCTTCATTATATTGCCTCTTATAGTCTGTGTATCAGTTTAAAACAGTTTATTCTGACAGTCTGTTGTGTTTGATTGACTAATTATGTTGGATTGAGAAATTATTATTAGTGGCAAAGCATCACTATTGTTCTCTTGCAGATTATTGAGGAATGGTGAGCTTTATCTTTTATTAGCAAAATAAATTTATTATGTAAAATTGGGCGAAAAATCCCTTAGATTTAACATTGAGAAAACTTTGTAGAAACGTGTAATTTACCACATTTGAAGAGGCTGGCAGGCTCTGTAAGAACACACCTCACAATGGGGTAATAGTGTCGCCCCTGGGGGGCAGGAGCTGCTCAAAGTTGCCCCATAGACACACTATGGCGAAGGACGGCCCATGAAACGCATGTGTTTCTCCTACTATGGTAAATTGCAGAGGGATTTTGTATTGAACTCTGGATCACAGTGTCATAGAGACAAGGGGGCGGGCTCATATTACTCAGACGACCAATCAGTCTCTCAGGATCATTGTGAAGCTATAAAACACGCCCTGGCAACCATTTAGAGCACCATAGCAACAAGTTCCATAGACTTCCATTGAAAGAGATCAAAGGGATATATTTGAGTAGAAGTGTCATAGAAACATGAGGATGGGTGCGTTTGACTCGGGGCAGCAAACAGCCAATCATAAATCACCTTCAACACTTCCTAGCCACGCCCTAGCAACCACTGTCGAGCACCCTGGCAACCCAAATTCAAAGAGGGATATCTTTACATCTGAATGTCAGGAGTTGCGGTTGGTTTACATTTATACTGCCAAGCAACCTTTGCTGTATCATCATTGGCAGCTACCAAGCCACTCCCTAGCAACCAAACAGAGTAGCCTAGCAACTGTTAAGCAAGATGATTGGTGATTGGCTCTTTTGACTAATGATAGAAAACAGGACTTCCATCATGCTACACATGCTAGCAGTGAATAGCTACATGCTAATAGCGATTATCTAAGTGTTAAAACGTCAATAATGCTAACTAAAATGCAGTAGCAGCATGTTTATCAAGTTAGCACAATGCTAACAACATGTTAATCATGCTAGCATCATGGTAATCATGTTAGCATCTTGTTAAACATGCAAGGAACATGGTGATTGTGTTAGGATCATGCTAGCTACATGCCTATAATGTTAGCATCTTGTTTAGCAACATGCTAATCATGTTGGCATAATGCTAACAACATATTCATCATGTTAGCATCATGGTAATTATGTTAGAATCTTGTTAAAACATGCAGACAACATGGTGATTGTGTTAGCATCATGCTAGCAACATGATTATCATGTTAGCATCTTGTTTAACAACATGCTAATTGTGTTAGCATCATGCTTGCAACATGTTAATCATGCTAGCATCATGGCAATCATGTTAGAATCTTGTTAAAACATGCAAGCAACATGGTGATTATGTTAGCATAATGCTAGCAACATGTTTATCATGCTAACACCATGTTAATCATGTTAACATCTTGTTAAAACATGCAAGCAATAGCCTATGTTAACCATGTTAGCATCATGCTAGCAACATGCATCTATCAGTGTGTGTCATGAAGAACCTGTAACTCTCCAGCTCAGATCTCCTGCAGTCAGACTCACTGTTTTGGACGATGTCCTGCATCTTCTTCCAGACTCTGAACGGCAGGTTGCCCAAGTATCGTGGCACATGAATCAAAGCTCCAGAAGCCTTCTGTGGATCCGGCTGTGAGCTCTGGACTCTGGAAGAACATTCAGGAGTCAGAACTGCAGTGGCTTTGGATCAGAACCAGAGAGACCAGAGACAGGAGCAGATCACTCACCTTTCCATTGAGACTGGAAACTCCTGCAGAACAAACACACCATTTATCATCAACAACTCAATCAATCAACCAATGATCAACCAATGATCTGGAATCAGACCTTCAGAAAGCAGACGTCATTGGCTTTCATCATCTCCTCCATGTCTTTGATTGTGTGTGAAAGAGCAGAGATGTGTGTGTTCATCTCCTCCAGCTTCTCCTTCATCATCTGCTTCTTCTGCTCCTCTTCCTCCCTCAGTGCAGTGACTGTAGCTTCTTCTTCATCTCTGAGAAACTGATGAAGCTTCTCAAACTGCTGTTTAATCTGACGCTCTGTGTGCTCAGCTTGAGACTGAAATCACATCACATTCACTTCAATCATCTCAATCGACACACATCAACACTTCACATCATTCATATCAGAGATAAACTCAGATACCCGACATAGAACAGATCCAGAAGCAGATTGATCTCGTCATTTACAGAAATAATCAACTATAATCCATTATATTAAATCATAACTGTATACATGACTCCTGATTCTGTTTCCTCACCTTGATGTGTTGAACTGTTTTCTCAAACTCTGCTTTAATGTTTTCTCTGTGTTTAAGTTTCTCTTGTAAGGTCTTCAGTGCTGTATTGAGCTCCTCCTAGCATTGAACAAAAAACACCAGATTACAGTGAAGAGAAGAAGAGAACACAATACAGTGATATGATCATATAATGCAGTGAAAAAGTATTTGCCCCCGTCCTGATTTCTTCTATTTTTGTGCACATCTCATACTAAATTCAGAATACTAGATACAGAAATTAAAACCTACTATAAAACAAAGGCAACTTGAGTAAACACAAAGTACAGTTTGTAAAAGACAATGTTATTTATTGAAGTAAAA
Source organism: Leuciscus leuciscus (assembly GCF_965113295.1). NCBI lineage: Eukaryota > Metazoa > Chordata > Actinopteri > Cypriniformes > Leuciscidae > Leuciscus > Leuciscus leuciscus. The sequence goes on from NC_138741.1 coordinate 39,722,127, forward strand.
AGTTATCCAATAGCAACAAGGCCTGCGTGAAAATGTATTTGCCCCCGTAGTGACTAATCCCTCAAATCTATGAAATGTATTTATAATGTGGTTCAGCTGGACTAAACACAACCAGTCCTGATTACTGCAGTCATGTTCAATCAAATCAACACTTAAATAGGACTTTTCCAACAGCATCAAGCTGGTTAAATGTCTTAAAGTGCCTCTATTATGTTTTTTCCCTGAACATTCCCTTTCAGAATCTCAGATCTTCAGTCTGTAAGTTGAAGCTCAAGCAGCAAGAAAGTGATTCAAAGCACAGGAGTAAATCCACCTCTGAACGGCTCAAGAAAGCAGATCAAGTTTTAGTTTGTCCTGGTCAAAGTCCTGACTTGAACCCAATTGAGATGATGTGGCAGAACCTTAAACAGGCAGTTCATGCTTGAAAACCCTCCAATATGGCTGAACTAAAGCAGTTCTGCAAAGAAAAGACAGTTATATCAAGCGTCCGGCTTGAGTGATAGGTGGGTGATAGGTGTTGAAAACTGTATTCTTTGTTTACTCAGTTTGCCTGTGTTTTATCTTGTATTTTGTTTTAAGTTTTAAATTAAAAATTATTTAAATTAGTATGAGACACAAAAACAGAAGAAATCAGGATACGGGTGAATACTTTTTCACAGCACAGTAAATGTTATATGAAGTTGAGTAAAATGGCAGAGAGAAATATTGAGTGCATGAATGTAATATTTGTGTTTATGATTAAGTATTGTTCTTTACAAGTTAAAGTAAAGGGAAGTCGTGAAGGAAAGTGTGTGTGTGTGTGTGTGTGTGTGTGTGTGTGTGTGTGTGTGTGTGTGTGTGTGTGTGTGTGTGTGTGTGTGTGTGTGTGTGTGTGTGTGTGTGTGTGTGTGTGTGTGACTCACTGAATGTGTGTTTACTAATTCTCAGTATGGGTTCCCATATTTGGCCTTCAAATGTCATTTTCACTGACATGTAAATCGAGACATTTGTCTTACCTTATATGATGAAACCACTTCACTGATGGGTCTGACTGTGTGATTGACGTGTTGTTGTGAAGTAAAGCACACTATACACACAGGCTGTTTGTCCTGCAGACAGAAGAGTTTGAGTTTCTCACTGTGTAAACTGCAGATCTCCTCAGATCCTGATGAACGAGTCTCATTTCTCTCCTTCAGGATCGACTCACACAAGTTTTTTAACGCCAGATTATATGGAGGAGTTTCTTTTGAGGATCTTCTCCTGCAGACAGGACACTCCTGAGTTTTCTTGGTTCTCCAGAACTGTTGAAGACACTCTTTACAGAAACTGTGACTACATGATAAAACAACAGGAGCCTTGAAGATTTCACAGCACACGGGACAAGAAAGCTCTTCAACAGAGACATTTAGTGAAGCCATTTTCACCGTTTGAGCTCCAGCAACACAAACTTTACTTTCACTTTCTGAACGACGGGTTTAAAAGTGAATAACCTTGAGAATCACAGCGATCTGCTGTCTGTTCAGAAACAAATGTCTCACAAATCCTTCTTGAAAGTGTTTGTCTTCATTCTCCACTGATCGCTGCTTCTTTATTGCGTTTGTCGAGAGAGAGGAGAGTCAGCATGACAGAAAAGAGAAATAAGTCAGTCTCTTCCTGGTAAGTGTTGAAAGAGGGTGGAGTTTATGAGGGTTAAAGAAAACTGCAAAAACAAGTGTGTGTGTGTGTGTGTGTGTGTGTGTGTGTGTGTGTGTGTGTGTGTGTGTGTGTGTGTGTGTGTGTGTGTGTGTGTGTGTGTGTGTGTTCACTACTCACTGCTCCTAAATGTGTGTGCACTAACTCTGAGTATGGGTTCAGGATTTCTTCAGGTTAAATTCAAAGACACTTTATTTGTGTGTTTTATTTATTGCTCTTTATTTGTACATAGTTTATTTAAGGTTAGAGGTTGCGAAGAGGCGTGGAAATCATGAATATTTAATTTCTTTCACACCTGAGAAAGACAAAGACCCTCCCATAATGGCCCTATCAGGAGCGATCAGGCCCTGTCATTCTGAGCAACCTTGCACAAAGAATGAGGAGATTTAAGAAAGAATGGCTTTTTGATTTATTTACAACACAACATAATCCAAATATACACAACAAATGACAAAAAAGCACATTATTTAACACACTGAACTAAAGACAGAGACTTAACCAGTCACACACCTTTGTGCCATTCCTGAAACATAGTACATACCTTTCATTTCCATGGTGTTTGATTTTTCACTTTACCATGTTCATGTACTCGTTTTAACCTTAAACTCATGTGAATGTTGAAGTCAGCAGGACTCAGTTGAGCATCTGGTCCCTGAAAAAAACACAAAAAAACAAACACTGTGAACATACAGATATCAAGAGAAACTATAGGGCTGCACGATTTGGGGAATACATTTTAGATTTTTCAGGTTAAAATTGCTTTTTAAAATGTACAGAATACAAACACACACACACATATACATATATATATAAAATGAACACCAGGTTTGTTGTGCCTTGTAGGCATAAGCTATGTGCTGTGCTACATAAAATAATAATAACAATAGCCTATAAATCGTTAAAAAGGAACACTTCAGTAACACTGCACTAGAGAAAAATATATTGATTATCATATGTTACTTCAATCTCATTTCATAATGTCATAACGAAAATAAACATTTGGAGTAAAAAAAAAAAAAAATGAAGCCTATTGTTTGGCGCATTTTGTGTTAGCATGTTTTCACAAGTAATACAAGTTATTTAATTTTATATTTGACACATATACAGGCATACATTTCTGTGAGGCACTAGTAATATTCTAACAAACATTGTAAACTGGAAGATGTGGTTTTGCGATTATCGCAACATAAATGCAGCCAATTTCTTCATTAAGGATGTAAATAGTTTTTGACAAGAGAACATCAATGTTTATATTCATATCCTAAAGAGAAGTCCTCCTCAGGCGGCTACTGTAACATAAAGGTAGGTCTTTGGAGTCTGAGACACTGAACTGACACTCAATATGAGCTCATAATAGTGAACTAATCCAATCATGAGTGTCAGCATCACTTCCTAATTATTTAAAATTTTAAACAAATGATCATTATTAGTATTATTCTATGTTTAAGTTTGAAATAAACATACGTCCATCCTTTGGCAAGAGTAGTAGTCACAATCTCAACATGTAGCTAATGTATTTGGGGGAATATAATATTCATAAACTGGTTTCCACAAAGAACCCATTTGAGGCACAAGCTTCTGAAATGTTATGATCATGTTAAGAGTAAAAAAAAAAAACCCACAATTGTTCACTTTTTTAGACATGTTACTTTTGTGATTAGTAATTAACTGGTTTTTCTTTCTTAGTTCACAAGTAGTTCTCAATGAGGATATATTTCTTTAGTAATAATCAAATACCTACCAAGGAACTACCTTTGTACTAAATTAGATATTACTTACTGCTTAGTTAATATTGCTTCCATATTAGTTAATAGTATTAAGTTCGGTGTTAATGCAGTACTACCTATTACTTACTGCATAGCTACTTGTTAACTACGGACCATTATTCTAAAGTGTTACCCTTATATACTTAGTGAATCACTCCACACGACTGTTAACATAACGCTTAGATTAAACTGTTATGATTGCTCATTTAGGAATTAATAAGCAAACCATGCCTAAAAATGCCATGTCTAAAGCGCACAGCGCATGGTCTAAAAGGGTTGTCTCTATTCTCTTAATGAGTAATGGGTGTGTTTTGTGCGTAATGTGCAATAAACCAATCAGAGTCTCATCTCCTATTCCCTTTAAATGCCAGTTGTGCTCACGCCACGGCGGATTCGCTATTTACATGACGGAATCTGATAGTGGAAAGACCGAACGCGTCTCCAGAGCGCTAACGGATCTGCTCGTGCGCGAGGTAAAAGTGCGCAAGCAGAACATCTACGAGACAAGCCGGAATCCACCATATCTTTATGTACACAATAATAATCTTTTATCTTTTTTATTTTAATATATGGCATGTGTGTGTGGTGCTGTGTGTCCTTGTGTGTTTAATAAGCAGAGTGTGTGTGTTGTGGACCCGCCTATAGGCGCACATTACTAATGCGCTTTTTAAATAACAAAAATAATATTGTGCCATTGACTTTAGAGCAGGTTTCAGTTGGTCAATGGCTCAGTTTATTATTAATTATTATGTAAGGTATAATGTAGAGTTGTTATAGCGAATACACCCCGACAGGCTGACCAGGACCTCGACGCGAAGCGGAGCTTGAATCCTGAAGGGGTTGTTATTCACTATAACAACCGCCTCGCTCTACATTATCCCGCTTATTACATGGCTACCCATCAAATAAATCAATAATTTGACACAAAATATTGATTTAAAAACAATTGTATTGCTTCCGCTAAAGAAAATAGTCTGTTCCGTCTCTACGGTTCGTCCATAGCAACGCTCTGTTTTTCATGGCAACGGTGTGTTATACTTCGCAGCGTCTGTTATCAAGAAATAACACCGCATTCTACATTGGAATTCAGCCAAGCCATGTAATAATATTATTTTAACAACTTGGCGCAGGATGAGAAAATGAAAACTGCGTCGGGCTGAAACTAGTTAAAAACACTCGCGTCTCGCCTGGCGCTGCATTGCACCGGGTGTGTGAGATAGGGCCCATAGAGTTCCATGCCAGAACTTGGTATTTAAACAACAAGACAGAAGTCATCTTGTCTGGGCCCACTTGCTTTTTAGACGGTTTTAACGGTTTTAACGTTGCAAGCAAATATCTACACTCATGGAAAGAACTTGGGAGTCACTTTCAATCCGGAGTTAAAAAATGTATGTGACTACCGAATATTAAATCTTTTCTATCTTTTAGGCCTGGTTAGACAGGGTTTAGATTAAGCTAGGATTAGGCTTGGTTCAATTAGGACATTTAAATAGCTTTTGTAACAATGCCTTAGAAAAAAAGCATTACTGGAGTTCATCTTGAGACAAAACAATGGCACTGATATATTCTAAGATTAGCCTTGTCTGTGAACCCAGGGGTGAATGATTTAGAAATGGTAATTTCTGCTTTCATTTCAACATGGCTTGAATATACTAGTCATATATGCTGGTTTCAACCAGTTTTCTCTTTCACACTTGCAACTGGCTCAAAACGCTGCAGCTTATTTCTTGACGGGGATAAAAAAGTGGAAGCACATCACTCCTATCTTAGCAAACTTACCCTGGCTACCGAGAAAATTTAGAATTGATTATAAGGTTTTAACTTTTGTATTTAAAGCTTGCACAGCCTGGCTTCAACAAATCTCATTTGTCTCTTCTTCCCCCAGAGATCACTTAGATCTTCCTCTGATCAAATATTAACCGTCCTGTTGTCTCTCTTGAAATCTAAACAGTGCCTGTTCAGTATTAGCTCCAAAGCTGTGGAACTCGCTACCTCAGTCTGGGCTGTGTTTCCTGTACAGTGACGCAACTCGCTGATTAACTACCATAGTGTGATGCATCGTTGGAGAAACTAACCAGCTAGTCACAATTCCTGAAACCAACACTTAAAGGTGCATTGCGCAACTTTTCATGTTAAAAATACCCGTTTTCTAACCCATACATGCTTAAACAATTGCCTGATGGGCTGAATGAGCCCTTCTCTGATCACTGCGATTGTCTCTATAATCCTGTACAGTAAAATAAATAAGAGGGATTCGGGTCGGAATTTTAGACTGGGCGTGACGTCATGCGTGTTCACGGCACGCTCACCTGGCTATGTCTGGCAGGTTTGTGTATTCGCCACCATTCTCCGTAGAAGATGGATTCTAAGAGACCGGCTTGTAGTTCATTTCAAACACCAACGCAAACTCCACATAAGATAAAAAAAAAGAAAACTTTTGTTGTTGCAGTTTCGCTTGCCGCCAGAGGGGGCATAGTTCTGCAAAAACTCAGAGACTTGCGCAATGCACCTTTAAGGAACAAAAATATATGGGAATATACTGCAAAATATATTGCTATATATTACATAACAGATTTCCATATATGGGAAACTAGAGCTTGTATTTTTCAAAATACTGCTATATATGCTTTGACCATGTATCACTATATATTAATACATATAAAATATTTATAAATGACAAATATAGCATTACATGTAATATTCACAGTTTTATCCTTTATTGTGTACATATTTTGCACCTGTTATATGGCACTTATGGTTGACACACTAAAATGTATATGTACAGTATTTAACTTGGATGAAAGTTATATAATGTAATGAATGTTGGCTTGCTTATTGCGTGATCTATTTAAGTTCACATCATTTAACAATAAACTCTGCTTCTAACCTCAGCTCGAGAGTTTATGATTAAGTTTATGATGCTGAATGTGAATGTCCGCTGGATCTAAAGTTTCGGGAAACACCAATCGTTTAACTATGTTGGAAACTTGTAACCATATGGCGCTTTTCCACTACACAGAACCAGCTCGCCTCGACTCGACTCGACTCGGCTTTGTTTGGTTTTCCACTGTGTAAAAGTTGTACCTGCTTCCAGGTACTTTTTTTCGTACCACCTCCGGCGAGGTTCTGAGCGAGCTGAGGCGATGTGATAATAGACGAAATGTGACGTGAAAACACGGCAGACTGCTGATTGGTCAGAGAGAATCGTCACTATTCACTGCGTCATCATTCACCAAAAACAGCATACACTCGATTTCCTCCATTGTCCTGTGTGTGTGGGTAGCGGGTGCCTCGTGTAGAAGATTAAGTCACGGCAGTTTCCTGCAGCGTCGCTATGACGACCAGGTACTATTGTGGAGGTACTATCTGCAATGGAAAACGGAGCGAAAAGCGAGCCGAGCCGAGCCGGGTGGGTGACTTGCATGCGCTCTCTGTGAGCGCCACGTGCCTTGAGTTTGGGCCTAATGACTCCAAAGTCATTCCCAAACCGAGACATGGCTATGTCCCCAAGGTGCTTTCCACCCCTTTCAGGGCGCTGAGAATTTACGTTGAACGTTCTGCGGTCTCGGTTACTAACGTAACCTCGGTTCTTACGTCACGAGCAGCCTCTCGATAGGTTGCAGCAGTTGCCGCAGAGCGACCAATAGGCGCGCAAGCTGCCTCGCCTAGGTCTGCTCTCTGCAGCAAATGCGTTTTAAATTAATACAAAATTAAGGATAATTTTTGGCTTCAGAGAAAAGGGATTTTCCCGTAGCGTAAGCTAGCTCACGCAACACTCGTTCCGTCATCTAGAGAGAACCGCGGTTACGTTAGTAACCGAGACGTTTAGAGAGACAAGCTGATCAAAGTCTTCAGGATTGCTAGAAAGCAGCAGTCCCAGTGTGTGTGTGTGTGTGTGTGTGTGTGTGTGTGTGTGTGTGTGTGTGTGTGTGTGTGTGTGTGTGTTGTTGTTATTTTTTTTCTTGTTTTTTTTAGGGTTGGAGCTAAACTCTCCAGGACCGGAGTTGCCATCCCTGATTGTAAGATAAATGTGTAGGAGACCTCCAAATAAAATGTAAGAATCTTTAAAATAACACTTTTTAAAAATGTAAATGCTTGAAACCAGTTCTCTCAATCAAAGTGTAAAAATGACATGTAATAGTGGTGTAAGACATGTAAAAATGTCTTGTTTCCTAACACAACACTCTAAGTTCCTATATCTGATTATCTGATTGCATTTCTCAATGTTGAAGATACATGTTTAATAGATGAATGTGTTCCAAACTTTGCAGATACGCAGTCGACGGATTGGGCCACTTGTCAAACTCCCAGTAGATGAAAAATGGGAACATCTTACATCAGGTTAAACAACATGATCACATTTTGTTCATACTTTCAAATGAATATATGGGCTTTCTTCACCTCCATGAGTGATGTCCCCCACTGAGGCTCCTGCATGTATTACACTGAAGCCCTGTATCTGCGCTTCGACTCTTCTCAGAGAATCACGTGAACAATAACAAATAAAGCCTCACTTTCTGTTCAGTCTCTCACACCTTTAACTTTGTGTATCAGAGGAACTCTGGTAGAATGGTGCAGTGTAGTTATACTTCTAGGCTGTAGTGAACTCTGTGAGCCAGCAGAGGGCACTGTTGTCTATACTTGGTACAGTCGAGGAGAAGTCAAACACAAGGGACTGCTGTGAAGAAAATGCGTAGTGTTGATGATTGGCTCTGTTTCCCTGAAAGATGAATATTACGTCTCTGTGTAAAATCATCTCTGTGACTTTCTAGACATTTTTAAACATTACTTGTTTGATAATTAAAGCGAATTGAAGAGATCATGAAGTCACAGACACATGAAACAAAGAAACAAACAATGAAGGAATGCAAGGTGTGTAAAATATACAGGCAAGCAGGAATAATACACAGACTTCAACATGTTTTGCAAACATTCCCATTAAGTTATGAAGACATTATTTCTGAATGTTTTTAAATGTTCAAAATGTCCAGTTATTTTTATGTTTTTTCTTGGTTTATGTGAACGCTGGAGGAAACATTACATTCGATCATTTTGAGAATGTTATGAAAACGTTATTTCTGAATGTTTTCTGAACATTCAAAACATCCAGTTTTTTTAATGTTTTAAGAACTGCTTCGTATTCAGATTAGAAAATAGCGTGAACCCCTTGAGCAGGTTTCCAGTGTCATGCCCTTCGCCAGTAGTGGATAAAGAGATAGACTTAGCCCTCACACTGTTGGACAAGTCCTGTTCCTTAATAAAAAGACTTTAATTTATTAAATTACCCACAAAATAAAATGTCAGCTCCCCAGTTCACAAGCACTTCACCATTCCACACAATTTTCTTTTATTTTGATTATATATGCTTACATGAGCCTTGCCTATGAACTCATAGGATTAGGACTGAGGCTGAAGTTTATGTGAAAAAGGCTGCATTTGTAGATCAAAGCAGATTCATAAGTGAATTAGTCCCATTTATTATACTTTTTTTTTTCATAAATTAATTCATACAGTTGTTTGTTCATACATTGTATACAAACTACATCAACACTTACACATGAATTATGAGGATTAATTGTATTGCTTTGTGGTTTACAGAGCACAGAGTGATTTATTAAATGGAAAATGAAAAATTCTGTCTGGGACAGAAAGGCAGCTTTTCCACCTTTTGACCACAAGATGTCGTTAGTGTGCAACGTGTGGAAAAGCTTCGAGTAATGAACCATTTTACCAGTAGAGGGGGAAAGCCCCAGTGCTTCACAAAGCTTCATTTCACCATCACTAGATCACTAACAAGTGAAACAATGGGCTATATAAACACAGGCAGACGAGCACGATAACACGGGCGTGGCTAATGAGAAACACCTGGGGAGACTAATCAACATTAAACCTGCAAAGAACAAACAGGGGCATGTTCAAGATCAAAACGGTGCGCAACGTTTTGCTACGGTTTCCGGGTTGAACGTGATGTGTCCTGGAAGCGGCGTGCACCGGTGTACAACGGGGTGTGAGATACGTCTTCTCTTGTTTGGTGGGTGTGTCAGAACTGCAGTCCAATCAGCAGCAACATGTATATAAAGCACACGGTATTAAAGTGAACTCGCACAATGGCTTCAAGGAAAGTAATTTACAAATGTGTTGGATGCAGCTCGGTATACGCAACAACTGAGGATATTAGAAGACATTATAGGATATCATCAACATAATGATGTAGTTGTTTATATTTTTAGCTTCATTGCAAGTGTATGACATTTGGTATAGAAATAAACAATGGTAATTAAGTGCTTTTCCTAAAAATGAGAAAGAAAATACAGGGTATTAAAACAGTATGAACTACAAATAAAGTCAGTATGTGAGGCTAAATAGACGTGTTTTAGTCTGAATTAGGTAAGATGTGTGCTTCAGTTTCAGCAATCCCTTCACTCCACTGGGATGTTCTCTAGTGTTCTGGGCGGCAAGTGCAGTAACTGTAACATCGGGCATATTTTGTAGTATTAAACACATATTTATACCGTCTTCATCAGGCTCCGAAAATTCTTCACAAAGAACACAAAGAATGTCCTTCTCAGCTGCCATAGTTGCAACGCTTGCGTCATCAGAACAGTGTGTTCAACGCATCACCGTTTCTGTTTAAAAAACGTTGTGCAACGTTTTGTCTGGGCTGAACACAGCCATGGAGAAGACAGGAAATATCATAAAAGTCCAGGAATACACAGGGGAGCACAGGTTGGAGTCGTATCAAAAGCCCATCAAAGCTTAAAGTGCAGGTCATGTCTTTCCCTGCTTCGTCTCTGAGCCGTCAAGCGTGACGCTGATGCTCATAGCACTGTTTGCCCTGCGGGGTTATGTAGACCGGGGTTATGTAGACCGGGGTTATATAGACCAGGGTTATGTAGACCGGGGTTATGTAGACCGGGGTTATGTAGACCGGCTGCTTGTCACATGAACCAGGAAAAAAACATTCTTAATGCATTTAAAAAATTACGTTTTGAATCTTTAAAAAACATTCTCCTGTAGTCTCCAACTACAGGCACTTTTGGCACTGTGAGCTTATGGGAAATTCACTCTCTTAAAACACACTTAAAACAATCTTCCTATCTTTGTTCATGGAGCTTCCAACACAGTATAACAGTGGCCAGTTTTAGAAATCCATGGAATATTATTATTTTTAACAGTTATTCTGAAGAGCGCTTTCAGAGATGTCATTTCCACCACTTTTCAATTTATATTAATGTTATGTTATGGCCCACAGAAAATGTTAGACTATTTGAGTTTAGTAGGCTTACCTGATGGACTGTCATTGTGCCGCGGACAGTCTGAACGTCATCTGGCAGAAGAGCATCGATTTCTTCATTTTCAATGAAGAACAATTTGATGTTAGTCTTCGAAGCTAGAAGCTCATTGAAGAGAGTTTTTGGACTTAATATATCCTTTCCCATCGCAACCATTCTGCCTGCTTTCTATCTCACCGCTGCTCCAGCTCCGTCAGCTTCCATGACCAGCCTCCATGGCCAGCCTCCATGGCCAGCCTCCATGGCCAGCCTCCAGGCCAGCCTCCATGGCCAGCCTCCATGGCCAGCCTCCAGGCCAGCCTCCATGGCCAGCCTCCATGGCCAGCCTCCATGGCCAGCCTCCATGGCCAGCCTCCATGGCCAGCCTCCATGACCAGCCTCCAGGCCAGCCTCCATGGCCAGCCTCCATGGCCAGCCTCCATGGCCAGCCTCCATGCATTTTCCGTGTGCGTTTGCGATGACGTAAGATCACTGCAAACGCACCTGGGTTCGATACAACTAATTGAGTGTGAAACCAGACCAACGCTGCGGGGGGCGCCGGGAACTAGCGCACTCGGGTTCGGACCGCAGCAAATGAACCCAGTGGAAAAACGCCCTAAAACTGCATATGGTAATCAAATTGCACTTCCAAACAGTGGCGGCTCCAGAGATTTTCTGTTGCAGGTGCTATGGGGATGCTCGACACTTCCCATATGAAAAAAACCTGCATGGTTCATATACTGCAACCATATATCTTCCTTACTTAAATCGGACAGAATTACCTTCTGTGTTTCATATAAGGCCAATATATGTCCTATACAAAATCAGACCGATTATGGCCCATTTCATACTAAATAGCACACATATAACTTGTAGTTTTTATTTTTTTGCATTATATATGAATACTGTTAAAAGACTTATATGAGTTTTACATGACAAAAGTATTCAAAAGTGTATGGTACTAGTAGAAACATATAAAACTCATATAACATTCATATATAAATTATTTAAAGTTCTTATATTGAATCATATGCTAGTCAAATTAAAGTCATATAGAATTTATACACATTTTATGTGTTTCATACAGATTTCATGTTTTGATGACCAACATCTGATTCACATATATGCAGTTGGCAATTTTTTAAAGGGATACTCCACTTTAAAATGAAAATTTTGTCATCATATACTCACCCTCATGTTGTTTCAAACCTGTATGAATTTCTTTCTTCTGCTGAACAGAAAGGAAGATATTTAGAAGAATGTCAGTAACCAGACAGTTTCTGGTCTCATTGACTTCCATAGTATATTTTTTTCCTAATATGGAAGTCAATGAGACCAGAAACTGTCTGGTTACTGACATTCTTCTAAATATCTTCCTTTCTGTTCAGCAGAAGAAAGAAATTCATACAGGTTTGAAACAACATGAGGGTGAATATATGATGACAAAATTTTCATTTTAAAGTGGAATATCCCTTTAAATTGTACAGTGCAGAAGCCGGTTCGAGGATTACTGTCAGAATATCACTGATCTTTATGAAGACTGTTAATTTTCCTACAGGATTTGAAAGAGCAGTTATAAAGCAATGACATTGTAAGACTGTATTTACATTAGTTGTGAACTGTCTGGGCCTGTTGTTTGTGAACAAATCATAACATATTGCAAATGAACAAAGTTGAGTCAAATATGTTTCTAGAACAGTGATTAAAATGTTGAAAATTGGCTGGAATATGTGACATGAACTCTGGTGGTGATGCACTCTAAAAACTTTTAATATGATTTACTCCATTTTTTTGGTGAAACATTTTTACACTTAGAATTGATTAGATTTGTAAGCAGTGAAATCAATTACATACACTTTATTAACTGAGTAAATGTAAGTAAAACAAATGAAATAGATCTGAGTAACTGCATTTGGTACATTAACAAATAAAATTGAGTAGAAATAATAGGGGGGGGGGGGCATTTAAAAACAAATATTTATGAGTAATATTAACTGTGTTTATATGCCAGTAATATTAACTTTTTTATTTCCTCTAAACCTTTGTAAAAATATTCCATACAACCACCGGTATAACTACATGACATAGGCCTTTATTGTCGATGAGTAGCCTACAGCAATACAGCATATTTTACACTATTTTTAACACGTATACAATATTGCCTACAATTATATTGTATACTAATGAAAGAAACATTTTCGAAGTAAAAATTAAACATTTAGGCCTAAACATTCAAGTAATTCAAGTGTAATCAACCGGTCTGTTATCCAGTATCCACCGGATCAGCGCTGGTTCTCGTGCCGGAGATGGGCTCGCCTCTGCGGGGGAACCTCTAACTTTACACCGCCGTCCTGCGTCACTCACGGCCGAGAGATGCTGCGACGCGACTGACTCAATCACCTGCCAATAAACACACAGTGCACAGTTCTGAGGACAGTTTATCATCCAAATTAGTTATATTCATTATCTTTAGGAATATAGTCGTGTGTTTTATATGCAAGGCGTTACAATCACGCGAAAAGGCAGGCGCGAGTTGACACTCGTTTAATTCATGAGTAACATTGTGTCTCTGTATGTTCTTTCGCATTAAATAAAATGATTTAAAGTACATTAATGATTATACAGATAAAATAAGACATACACACACCTGAATTTCACAGAGGAAATGCACCAATTCTGCGACGCTGAGAAGAGAAGAGGAGAACTGTGCTGGACTGGAGAGAGAGTGAGAGAGAGTTCATACAACGCGCGCTCACTCAACCGTTGAGCTGTCGTCGTCACGTCAGAGGGTGGGGGAGGGGTGCATTGTTTTAATTGAGTAAACTTAATCAATTTCTTATGCGTGTTAAATATTAATAATATTGATTTTATCTAAGTATTATTTGTGGTTCTTGAAACAGATCAGTTTAATTATCCATTCTCAAATATTGTGATGGAAATTTCTCAAATATATTAGCTCAGTGTATTTTAAATAAATAATTGGTTAGTCAAATACTAAATTATTTTAGTGAAAAACTTCAAACTTAGATATAACTGTAAATGTCAGACAAAATTAATTGTTGGAGTTTTAGTCAATTATTTCGGTATGTTCAACTCAAACTATCAAGTAAATGATATTCAGAGATTTTATTAAGTTAATAAAGTTAATTATTACTGTGATATTTACTAAGCCACTGAATTATTTTTTAGAGTGATACGCATACGAATCACTTCGACATTTAGGAAAGTTTCATGTTTGTAGGTTAAGAATAGAACTGTAGTATACCATAGTAGTACTGTGATAAAGTTTAGAGAAATTGTCACAAATGAAAATGAAATCTGGTGATGCAGGATTTAAAATGAAAACTATTGATATGTGAAATATGCAACTGTCTCTTGTAGAACACACTCTAATAAATGTGTGCTTGTGTGTGTAGTTTAAATGTTGTGTTTCATCTAAGGCTGATTATACAGTATATACAGTAACCATGATTGACTACAGGCATAGGGCTCGACTTAGGACAAGATAAGAGCAAGCATGAGTGAAGTACAGCCTTATACTGACTGGTAAACTGCACTGTGTTTACACGTCCATGCTGGACATTCATATTAAATTAGCATTATTTTCCTATGTTTTTACATCATGAAAATCTATATGGCTTTAGTTGTATGTAGGACATGTATGACATAATGTGATTAAAAATACATTAATATTATGCAATTTATATATGTGGTTTTTGCAGCATATATGTCCCTTACAATATTCTGTTGGAACATATAAGAATCACAGGTGTTTTTAGCAAACCTTTTCCATATGGGTTAAGAGAAGGTGCTTTGAATTTTGGGGCGTTTCATTATGGAGGTCGCATCGGACCACCATAATGAAACGCCATTATGAACAACACCATAATGAAAGTATACACATGCGTACACGCCCGCATTAACTATAGGCTACTCGTTCCACGACTATAAGCATATTGTCATGAATCAGAACAACACAAACAGGTAAAGTTTGCAATGGTGTTTATTAAGCACTGAGGAACAGTCACGGCAGGGAAGTAAACGAAGAGAGATATATGTAGATGAGTCAATGGATGATATAGATCTGACGAAGTCTCTTATCTGTTTCAGGATGGTAGATGAATGATGGACAGTAGAAGGCAGACGGGCTGGAGAAGGCAAGCAGATGAAGACTGAAGATTCGGAGGACAGGCTGAGTAACCCAAAGATGCAGGTGAGAATACGAAGCAGGTAAGTGGTTAAGTCTTCGTCTCAGGTAGAGTGAGTCAGAATGTCGATGTAGAATCAATGAGACCTGACAACTGAGAGAGGGAACTGGTGGTGTATTTAAACAGTGAGTGAAGTGACAGGGAATTGTCGACAGGTGATGATGACAGGTGCAGGTGATCAGATCTCCGGGGATGCTGAACGAGTAGGCGGAGAGTAGAGGTCTGGTGCTGACGCTGATGCATCCGTGACACATATACTGTATATATATGTAAAAGTATTCAACGCAAGGGCTATAGACAGGGACACAACTATCCAGTGTCAGAGGGGTATGCAGCAACAATTTTGGCAATCATCAATCTGGTGCACTTTGAGAGTTAAAAATGAAAAGCTCAAAGAAACAAAGAAAAATTAAAACCTCTTTTAGTTACAGTGTCAGTGTACATTACACTACATAATAATAATAGTTATAATATTAATCCCATGATAATAGCCATATATTGTAAAACAAATGCATTGAAAAATAATTAGTTTTGTACTAATTTCTATACTTGAAAGAGTATAGGCTTGTTTGAGATGAGCAAAATCTGCGCAGAATCGATCACCGGTGATCAGTGCGAGATGCATGCTGGTTAGTAATGTGTCCGAGTGCGGTCCGCCTTGCTCTGATGTCATGCTGACGTATGTCAAAAATCTCTCGCGAGCGCAAGGCGGAGGTGTCGGATTCTGCAGTCGAGCGCAGTTGCTCTCCACCGACTGCGCTGATCAAAAGCATGATGGGAAACGACTTGCTGACGACACAGCTTAAAGCTCATTGGTTTAAACAACTGTGATGTATTGTTCTCTTTTAAAATGTTTGATTTTAAAACTCCAATATCATGTTTTATGTATATGTTATGTGTGAATATTCCCAAACTATCTGACAGTGCTATCTCTTTGGGTTATGCAATTACATTTTTATAAAAAAAAAAAAAATAAATAAATAAAAACACATATGTGTGTATTAAAGAAAAAAATATTGATAAACATGTATTTGGGATGGAATTAAATAAGTAGGCTACTTTGGGTGTCTTGTTCATTTTATTTATTTTCATATAAAAGCAACAGAACTTGAATTACATCCAGTTTATTAGCAACACTGTGCACGAGCGTGAATCCGGTGAATCCCGCGATATCCGTCTTTGATCTCGCAGGTGTCAGATCCACTGCGAGAAGAGAGATCTGTCCGGCTTGCCTGCTCTTCATCACTCCTCCTCTCACTGCAGCGCCTACTCTCAGGCGAGGCAAGGCGCATCTCAAACAAGCCTAATATTTCTATACTTCACATTAAAGATGTGATTGGGCCAGCCCAGTGTCAATCAAGAAAAGAACCAATGGGCCGCTGATCTAGATCTACGTGTTGAGGATTTACTCCTCAGTGGTGCTGCTAATTTAGTTTAATTGCAAACCTCGATTATACTTTAAGGTTTGTGCCCCTTTTGCAGTCGTCTTCAAGAGCTTTGCTGAGATACCCAATCGTTGCAAACTTCATTAGCCTGTACTTCTGGAGGATTTTAGGAGTTTTGTCAGCTGATCAGCCGCTGGTGTTTGGCAGAGGTTTCTCTCCTATATTTCTCCCTCAGCTGAGAAATGATGGTGTTTTGAAAGGTTAGAGTCCTCCTTAGTTTTTCTGGTCCTCCGTCATTGGTCTTGCCGCTTTACTCTGTGGTGAGTCTTGTCTATCTTTCTCAAGGCATCACCCAGCTGTATATTAACCACAGACACATCTCTGAAAGCCCTGATCTATCTCCTCCTAGCCCTGGATGCAGATCTCTCCTCCCTGGGCGAGTGTCTGGTGTCGGGGTGTGTTTAGTAGTGGCCAACACAGCGTTCGCAGTGGCTATATCTATAGCTGATCTTCCACTGTTTTCTTCTCTTTCCTTCTGCTTTCTGGAGACCGCTGAGACTGGTTTCACTATTCCTCTTTCTTTTTTCCTGCGATATCTTTCTCTGTCCTTTTCTATTTTCTGTTGATATTTAACTGGATCTGCTTTTATTCTGTCCCTGTATTCCTGTGACTTCTTGGCCATCGACTTCAGCTCCTTAAATATAACCTACAAATAAATATAGAGTGCACTGGAATGGTGATATATAAAGTTCTGAGTCCAAAAGCACAAATATGTCTTGAGAACATGCTAATAGCGCACACAAACGGCACATATCATGTCCAAAGCTACGCCTGTAACTTCTCAGAGGTGGAAATGTCATGTTAGCAGTTCTTCTGCAGTATTAGCACTCCCTCATGTCAGGCTTAGCTACCTTTGGACTTAGCATGTTGTTTACTCGTAATAAATATAAATACATTATTTTCATATTTGTTGTACATAATTCAGCCGAACTACAGCCAAGGTGGAAATGACGCTGAATAAACATACTCTTATAGAGTTACCTTGATTTATTTTCTTGTGCTGAAGAGCACATGTGCCTGAAGTTTCATCTTCAACTAATACGTCCTTTTCACTATTATTTCCATGGTTACCAAGTAAATAAAATATTTAAGGTGGATGTATAAAGGTGGATTTTGTTGAGGAAGGTGGAAATGACGGAAAACCTGTGGACAGACTTATTTTATTCCAAAAATAGTTTAAAATTGTGATATACATATGGAATTTTGATGGTATGATATTATTTTATTTGTCCTTAAGACAAAAATTTTAAAAAATATTTTTAAATCGATCCTTTAATATAATTTTTAAGCATTCAAAGAGGGCCAGTCTGGGCTGGGGACCAGCATAACACTGCTAAATCTGCTAATAAACAGCCTTGCAAAAGCATTTTTATAAGAAAACAGGGGCAGGATTTGGTGGTTACTGGGATGTTGGAGCATGAACTTCATAACGACAATGTATTTGTGCATTTGTGTGTTTATTTATTTACAAAAAAAGGCCAAGGACACAAAAGTGCCTGTAGTTGGAGAATCACCCTTTCATAACTTAATGGGAATGTTAGCAAAACATACTAACATATTTGTGTCAGCTGGGTAAATGAGACTACAGAGGACATTAAACTGGTAATCTGATCTACTACTCATCTACTCACTAGTCGCTTTCACAGTTTGTATTTGCGCTCTTGCAAATTATTCAAACTCAAACTTTCAGGGATAATGTTTGTATCACCCCTGTTGATCCAGCAGGGGGCGCAAGACCCTGACGAACGCCTCTATGATCATTCACTGTAGGGCCTGGATCACAATCATCTCCATTTGGAAATCCCACGTTTTGCTATCCGGGATCTGATCCATCTTACTTTCCTGCCAGTTTCTCAAAGTAAAACAGGATTGGATCCCCCCGATCCAGATCCCAGCTCCGAATGGGGTTTCATTCATTATGTAGTTTTCTAGTTAAAGAGCAACAGCTGGAAGAGTCGATGCTTATCACACAGAGTCACACTTTAAGTGTTTCATTTGAAGAGAAAGAAAACAACATAAACAAACAAACATCTTTTCCCTGAAGCAGTCAGACCCCTACGGAGACCCTGAAGGGACATGAGACTAGAGGACATTAAGGTGAACTCATCTACTCACCCGGCGCTTTCACAGTTTATAATCACGCTCTTGCATTTTATTCTCACTATTCTAACGCAAACTTTCAGGGGAAATGTTTGTCTATCAGGAGATCTCGATCTTTTAGAGGCCAAGGGCCACTTAATATGATCATCCTCATCCTGACATCCAAAACACAGCGATATTTACATGTAAGACCCACTTTATACTCATTTAAATTGTATACTATTCTATTTAAAGTTTTATCTGGAAAAAATTTGCATCTGTTAAGTTACATTAAGTGTTTTCTACTCACTTATTTATTTAAATAAAATGTTTGCTGTTTAGGGTACTTGTTTTAAATAAGTTTTTATATTTATTTAGTATTTTAAACATGTTCATTGTTTAATTATTCATGTAATCTAAATGTTAAAAAAAAATTATATATATTTTTAATATGGGAAACATCATTTATAAACAAAAATATTTATTTATTTGAATATACTTATTTAACTATTCATTTTATTATTTTTATTATTTAATTATTTAAATAAACTTATGGTTTACTTATTTCTTTTAATCTATTTACGTTTATATCTATTTATTTTTATTTTAAACATTTGTATTGTTTACTTATTTTTCTAATCTATTTGAATAATTTGTATTATTTATTATAAAATTTTGTTTTGTTTTGTTTATTTATTTTAATATATATATTTATTTAATACTTTATTTTAATATTTTTATTATTTATTTATTTATTTAAACAAATGTTTTATGGTTTACTTCTATTAAATCTATTTTTAACACACTTTTATTGTTTACTTGGTTATCTAATCTATTTCAATCTAATTTGTATTATTTATTATAATCAGTTTTAATTATTTTATTTAAATATATTTATTTAATTATTCATTTTAAATCTTATTATTATATATTTATTTTAATTTATTTTAATCAAATTTTAATTTATTTAAATATATTTATTTAATTATTCATTTTAATCCTTTTATTATTTATTTATTTAATTTTTTTTCTTTATTTTTTCCCCATTTCCAGTAGTTCTGTGAATGTTTCCAGCGAGCCCCTCTCTCCCCCTGAGGGACCGGCCCGTCAGGATAGGGGAAGCGGAGTGTGTTGGGGCCGTGTGCTCCGGTGACTCACTCCTGCAGGACGAGGAGGAGTGGCGCTCGGATCATCCCGGGAGGAGGAGCTCGTCTCAATGCTCGTCTCATGCGGGCCGCTTCACTTCCATCTGCAGCACTGCAGAATGTAAAAGAGCCACAGCCGGCCCAGAACAAAAGCTCCATTCAACACTTTGAGCCGCTTCCCCTTCACACACACACACACACACACACACACACACACACACACACACACACACGCTGTTGGACACGCATGGGCCTGCAGACATGAAAGGCCTGAATCAGAGCCATTCTTCTCCTCCAGCTCAGCTTCACCTCTCCGTCATGCTCGGACTCCCTCTGCCTCCTCTCACATCTGCAGGATCTCCTCATCCGTCCACATGAGCGCATCCGAGCGAGTCGCTTCCGGCCCGTCCGACAGCGGGTGACCAGGGCATGAACGCCACACAGCACTGGAGCAGAGAGACTTCCATCACATTCATGATCCCTCCAGTGAGGGTTTCCAGAACCAGAGAGAGTTACTGTCAGCTGTCAATCACACAGACAGCCGTCAATCACTCAGACAGCCGTCAATCACACAGACAGCCGTCAATCACTCAGACAGCCGTCAATCACACAGACAGCCGTCAATCACACAGACAGCCGTCAATCACACATACAGCCGTCAATCACTCAGACAGCCGTCAATCACACAGACAGCCGTCAATCACACAGACAGCCGTCAATCACACATATAGCCGTCAATCACACAGACAGCCGTCAATCACACATATAGCCGTCAATCACACATATAGCCGTCAATCACACAGACAGCCGTCAATCACACAGACAGCCGTCAATCACACAGCCATCATACACTCATCCTCGAGCCGCTTCAAACCCGTCCTTTATTCAGTCCCACAGACCTTCTGAACATTTTAAAGCAGGTCTTTTTCAACACAATGACTGATAAAAAACAGCATACGCTTTTCAAAAGGGGTTTTCACATGCCATAGAAGAACCGTTTTCAGTTCCCCAAAGAGCCTGTCAGAGATCAGTTCTTAAAATAAAAAATTTTCTTAGTGTGAAGAACATTTTAATAATCTAAAGAATATTTTGGTAGCAAGTCCATGCTTATAATGAATTATAGCTCCATTTATACTTATTTATAAGCAAGTATTATCTATAAGTATTATATATCTATAAATATATTTATAAAGACTCATTAAGACCTATACTACATTAAAACAACAGTTATAGTTACATATATAATATTTTTATTACTTATAAGTCATGCATTTGCTTTTCAATGTGCATGCTCATAATACACTGGTTTACAAGTTTTAATTAGTCAGTCTGATGGTTCCATGAATGTATTTGTGCATTGCTATAATGTTATTATATTACAGTTATAATGACTTTTTAATAACTCAGATTTATTTCTGTCAAATAAGTGAATATATTGTTATTAATAGCCATATTGTTTTCTTAGAAATACTTATTGTGAGTGAGAATAGTTTTTAACCTCTATAAATGCTTCATTGATGTCTTTTAGTAAGGTGAAGTGAAATCATGGGGTTCCTGTGCTGGATTTAAAGTCTTTTGAAGTGTTTGTGAGGAACAGAAGAAGATATAAGTGTCTTTAGATGAACATCAGGTTTGATCATCAGACACAAACGCCCATGACATCTGATTACATCCTGACACGATCTATGTCTAAAGGTCATTTGTTTTGAGAGGGTATTATTATTAGATATCTAAATATCTAAACATTCTTAAATCAAGATATATTTACTGGGGAAGCAAAACTAATGAGATATTAAGCCTTGTTTTATGAAAAATGCATCAGAATGAAGTGAGTTTGTGCTTAAAACAAGAATAAAAATCTGTTAGTGAAGTAAGAAAAATATTATTGTTTTAATTTTGAATTAAGTTTACTTTTCTGACTCCATTTGCAGATATTTGTTCTTGTTTTATAAACAATGTTTAGCAATGAAAATAAGCCAAAAAATATATACAAGTCAAAATAAGCCAAATGAGGGACATGAAAGGAAGTCTGCCTTCCACGGATCGTACGAACTGAGACAGAGCTTGATGACATGGCAGGCGAGATACACAGGCTTTCTAACGGCCCTGACACATCTAGCCGATTAGCATCGGACGGCTCAGTTTCTCTGTGTGTTCTGCACCGCTGGCACTAGTTGTACATCGTTGGGGGTGTTTGGGCCTATTGGATCAGCGTCGTCAGTGAGAGAGAGAACTCTGATTGGCTGTTCAGCTAAGCGAGCGAGAGTGCACGAGAATGAAAGCAAAAGTGATTAAAGCGAGCAAATAAAGCCAAGGCATGACTTTCGGCTGGATTTGCTGTAGCAGACAGATTTGGCCTTTCTCTGCCAGGACATGATGTACCAGCTCGTCCGTCTGTGTCTCAGACCTGCATCAGCCCGGGCCAGCAGACTGACCTCTCACAGGAGGGTGGCACTGCCCGCTCGCCCACAGGCTACTGACCCACGCCAGGTTCCAGAACGGACCTGAGATGGGGAACCCTGCTTGCCCCAGGCTTGGGGTTGAGCCTCACTCTCCACGGAAAAGAGCAATTTACTTTTCCCCTGGGTCTCTCTCACACATGGCTTGTTGCCATGATGGCCAGGCATCGAACCTGGCCAGATGAGACTTCCTCATGTTCTGATGCACCAGGGGCCAGTTGCATAAACATAGCCATTATGTTAAGACTGTGTCTTAAGAACTAGTATGATCAACTAGAAGTTAGTTAGGGGTAATCAGTCTTACTGTTCGGTTTCAAATTAGACCAATCTACGTTTTTATGTTACTGACTTTAAAAAGTTATTAACAGTTTTAAAGAATAAAATTGGATGACTAACTTGTAAGACTAGTCTTAACAGTTTATGCAACTGGCCACAGGTCTGTCGTGAGAATCAGGCAGGTGTGGTGAGGTACGACGAGCTCCAGCTTCCTCAGCCGTAACCCGCCTCTTCCACAGCCGACCTAGGAATAAGGTGAGTGCAATGCACCCTTCACCATGCGTTACAAAAGACACAAGCTCTTCTGGCACAGTGAACCTTGATCCACAATGCCTACCCCAGGTACGCCGGATTTGGCTCCATTGAGGCCACTGGTACGAAGTCTGGGTGCATGGTTAATACTTCCCAGCCCGTCACGCTGGCTTCTCACAACATTTCGTCTTGGCTATGCGACCCAGTTCACCAGGCACACACCTCTCACTTCACTGTTCTTCATTTACAGCCCTCACTTCATCGTACTCAAGAAGGGTGGGAGGCTGGATTTACGATCCAATCCTGGATTTACGAGTACTGAATCAGGCCCTTCACAGGCTCACGTTCAGGATGCTCACCCAGAAACACATGATAAAGTATCGGGAATTAGGACTGATTTGCAGTGATAGACCTGAAGGATGCATACTTTCATGTCTCAAGCTCTCCGGCCCTCTTCGGACTCGTCCGCAATGGCAGCACATCTCTCTGAAGACTGCACTCTTTCAGTGTACATGACAGCGGTCCCTCCCAAATACTTTCGGAGGGTCCTGGGGTATATGGCATCCTTGGCCGTGGTAACGCTGCTCGGGTTGATGCATATGACTCCAAATATGATGCATATGACCGCTTCAGCACTGGCTTCATGCCTGAGTCCTGAGATGGGCATGGCACCATGGCACACATCACATGGCTGGAGTTTTCTACGGGCAGGAGTTCCTCTAGAACAAATGTCCAGACGCTTTGTTGTAACATCAGATGCTTCCAAAACTGTATGATGTGTGCCGTATGCAATCGGGTTCATGGACGGGACACCGGCTGCACTGGCACATCAACTGAGTTGGGCTGTACTTCTAGCCTCCAGGAGGTTTCGATCCTTGATCCAAGTCAAGCATGTGTTGGTCTGGACGGACAACACAGCGGCAGTGGCTTATATCAACCACCAGGGTGGTATTTGCTCTTGTTGCATGTCAGAACTTGTCCGCCATCTCCTACTTTGGAGTCAGCAGTGACTGAAGTCTCTGCAAGCCACTCACATTCTGGGCGACCTTAGTCGCACAGCGGATTCACTTTCACAACCGGCTACGCTCAGGACAGAGCAGAGACTCCATCCCCAGACAGTCCACCTGATTTGGAGTCAATTTGGGAAAGCACAGGTAGAATCATTCGTCTCTCAAGATTCCTCCCACTGTCCCCAGTGATACTCCCTGACTGAAGCCCCCCTCGGCACGGATGCACTGGCACACAGCTGGCCCAGGAAACCTACACAACTTTGCATTTCCCCCAGTGAGCCTCATTGCACACCTGTTGTGCAAGATCAAGGAGAATGGCTGCACCCTATTGGCCCAACCAGACCCTCCCTGGGTCAGGGCACAATCTGGCACCTGTACCCAGAACTCAGGATCCTCCATGTGTGGCCTCTGGACAGGACGAGGAGGAATTCAGAGGGCTATCACCAGCAGTGATAGACACAGTCACTCAGGCAAGATCCTACAGGGAGATCAGTCTGAGCCTTTACAGTCAGTTGAGCTTAGTGCCCTCTCCATGAAGACGGCCCTCCTGACTGCGCTCACCTCTGTCGAGGGTGGGGGATCTACAAGTCATCTCCGCTAACAAGATGTGCCTAGAGTCCGGACCGTCAGTCTCTCATGTGGTCCTGAGACACTGGCTCGGTTATGTGCCTAAGGGTCCCACTACCCCTTTCAAGGATGAAGTGGCAACCTTGCAAGCGATCCATCCTGATGAGGGAGACCCAGCCTGGTCTCTGTTGTGCCCAGTGCGTGCTTTGCGCACATATCTGGATCGCACACAGAGTTTCAGGTTATCGGAACAGCTCTTTTTCTGCTTTGGCAGACAGAAGATGGGGAAGGACATCTCCAAACAGAGAATGTCCAACTGGATTGTGGATGCAACTCTCCTGGCATATCAAGCCCGAGGTTTACTGTGCCACCAGGGGGCGTCGCAGCCTCTTCGGCTTTAGCGAACGGTGCCTCGCTAGCAGACATTTGCAGAGCTGGGGGCTGGGCTACACGCAATACCTTTGCCAGATTTAATAATCTGCGCATGGAACCAGTTTTATCCCGAGTTCTGGGTACCAAGAGATGATTTCAGATGTACAGCTTGCATTCAGTGCATTTCCCCTCTCTGACACAATAATGTGTGCTATTTAAGTCCAGTTAGTTTCCCTTGAGTGGTGAACCCTGGACCACCCTTCTCCATCACTAAGCACATTACAGTAGAGGAACTCATTAGCAGACCCATTACCTGTGGTATGCCCCTTTCAGGTGAGCCCTCGTTTTGAGTTAGTACTCCATATGTAGTGACTCCCTAACAGATATATTTGCTATATCATAATTTCACACATATGTTACAAGAACTTAATCTGTAATATTATAAAATGAATATCGAGGTATAGAGCTTTCAGTGTTTATTTTTAGTATTTTGTTAGTATTTCAACAATAATTGTTGAGATCTCAGCAGTGCTTTGCACATCAGTCACAACAAATCCATTCCTTGCAAATGATGCAAACCTGTTCCAGGTGTTCAAGAAAGAGCCGTAGTGTTTTTGTTGTCATGTTTTTGTGCTTGAGGGGGAATTACATCTGAGGGGTGAACAGCTGTATCTGACCTGTAAAGACCGAATGGGAAACTTGTTTATTTTTTTATAAAAGCAACTTTACAAAATGTAGATAATTTGCTATTGCGTGTTTTTGTTTTTGACCATTTTTTGACAATGTTCTTGACAATAGCTGCGTTTCCATTGCCCTTCAAATTGCGCAAATTGAAATTGAATATACGCCCAATGGAAACACGTCAATTTCGCAAAAACTCGTATTTATCGCAAATAAGTTTTTCCGCTCGCATGAGGGGGGGTTTGAGCCAATTCGAAAAAGAAATATTTCGCAAAACTGCAATGGAAACAGTTTTTGCGCATTTACAGGTCACCTGACGTAGATGACGTGGTGTGTTTGGACAGAATACGAGACAGAGTTGTAGCAGTTCGTTGGACAGACCACAGGATCAGCCCAAATAAAGAGAAACACCAGCAATGCCTGTTCGCTTTTGTGTATTTACTGCAAGCATAAAATGGGACAGTGTTACATTCATCTGTTCTGGATCGACAATCTGCAAATACATCATTCAGTTATTTAGCGAATTACAACATCAAAGTAACAATTCACAGTTTCAGTTTCTTCTCCTTAACACACTTAAGTGTGCTTTAAGTATGAACTACATTACCCAAAATGCACCGCCGATTACTGGCGCACATTTCACTCTGTGCAGCAAAGATTAACCATTCGTGTCATCAAAACAACCAACAACCAAACGTGTCATTTAACAAAGTTTGCTGAATTATACATTTTCCACACTATTACGGAGTTCTTTATTAAATTCATAAAAGACAAAATAATTACAGGAATACTGGATTCTAAACCTCAAATAAATGCCACAGTCAAGACCTGGAAGCAGATCTGAGGGAGAAACACCCAGAAACTCCTCATATGAGCCGCTCATAAGTATAATAAGGGTCGTTCCTCACCATTAATGCTTGGAAAACACATATACATCTCCTTCCATTAATAATAATGGCCAGTGCAGTGGCTGGGATATAGTACATAAACCTACCAACGTCCGTTGAATGATTTTACTGATCGCGAGAGGAAAGAATGAAGTTTTAGTCACATAACATCAGTTTATGGAAACGCTGTCATTTCAAAATAGTTTTTTGTCGACATTTAGAAAAAAATCGCAAAAGTTTTGTGCAAATCTGTAATGGCCTAATGTCACCATTACAGGCCATAAAGCGCCTAATGTCGCGAAGCCTGGTTCCAGAACTGATGGTGGTATTTGTAACATAGATTTTTTTAACCGAAAATAAGCCCAAAAATGACCCTCAGACAATAGAAGCGTTAAATTATGATTTGCAAAAGTGCTGGAAAAGTAAAGAGTGGTTTTCAGCCGGTCAGCAGCAGATGTTGTCGTGCAGCGGGTGTCATGTATGTGCAGGTTTGGGGATTTCCACTTGACCAGTCTCAAGAGTCGACTTCCTCTTCAGATGCTTTAATGAGAACACATCCGACAGAATACTAAAACTGAACTGAGAAGCCGTCAAGACTGAAATATTCAGCCATCATGAACGGCTCAGTTACTGGAGGTCACATGACGGACTGTCAAAGTTACTGCAAAAAAAAGTGAAATTCCCTTTCATGGACTTCAAAAGAAATAGTGTTTTATTCCCGGTGAATAACTACTGCCCCACCTGATGAGATCCACCAATCTGATACCACTGAAAACATTACATGTGCCAAACATTCATATATATACAGGGTGCGATTTGCCGGGGGGGATGCGTGGGATTTCCCCCTTTCTGGTCAAGGAATCCCTGCCTCTGCTTAATTATTTTTATCCCCGGTGGGGATAAATTTATCCCCCCCTCAAAGTGATCAGTGCTACTACACTAGTGGAGAGACGGATCACAAAACTTATCCCGGATCCGTGGTTTGATTAAAGTCAATTTTATTTTAAAATGCGCTACTTTGGCTGGCTCTGATATAGCTGCCGCGCGCAGCCTCTCTGTATTCACCACTCTGCAGACTTACTCAATGTCCCGCCCACGGCGCTATCTGATTGGTTACACCCGGTTACACCTCACGAGTAATAGCCTATCAACACTTGCGAGACGGTTGCAGCCGGTCCGCTGGGCAGTGGAGCTGTGTGTCGAAAACAAAGGAAGGCAGCATATTCTGCATATTACTGAAGCGGGAATAAACATCACAATCTGATTATCTGTTTCTATGATGACAAGCAGAGTTAGTGTCCCAGTCACACCACTGAGAATGGCCGAAGTTACACATGCGGTGTTTCAGTCAATTAAAGCCAAAGCAAAGGTTTTTAGATTACTGACTCACTCTTGAGCGTCTGGCGCGAGTGATTTCAATGTTAAGTCAATGTAGGTCCTGCGGCGCGAATGAGGCGTTTAGCGCGGCGCGGACGCATCCAGTTCGCGCAAATGAGGCGAAATGACTAACACAAATAATTAATCTGTCTTTTCTATCATTTCACTGTAGCCCAGCATCGCAATGTAAAGTTAACGTTATTACTTTAAAGGCAGCAGTAAAACTGTTTACTGTAATAGTTTAACTTTGCAATCAATCCGTTATTCAGCAGAGGCTAGCCTAGAGAAGTAGCCGCGCTGTAATGTTAACTGTCAGTGGCGCGATAGAACAATAAAATCCGGAATGGACCACCCACTGTCAGCGCTAGCCTTCTGATACAATAGATGACGTTGCGTCTAATTGATCTGATCCTGTCCATTAACTTTGATCCATTTACGGCTTTTCAGAATGTCACCAAGTACAAATATTTATGTTATTTCAGCGCGAAAACTCTAGCTAGCTAGCTGAGAACAATGAAAAGGGTACAGAGCAGTATATCATCGTATTTCACAGGACCATCACAAAAAAATCCTAAAACTGCAAATGAGAATGTTACTACTACAGGTAGGATGGGCGGCAACTCCCAGCCTCAGCAGAACTCACAGTCCCATGTTGACTCAAATGAACAAGGACCATACAACCCAGACTTACAAGCTAATGATTCGGTTTCTGGGGCTATTGTTGGAGGTTGCATTGAGCCGGGGCGCTTTGCTAAATGGAGAGAGGGTCGAGAGTGGCTTGCTGTCACCACAGATGGATCAGTTCAGTGTACAGCTTGCTCTGACATTAGAGATTTAGGCCCATATACACAAGAGAGGCTTCACATCGACTCTGCATTTATTAATGGCATAAAAGCAAAGTCTGCAAAAAAATTAAATGACAAAATAAGCAGACATGGAAAGTGTCAGTCCCACATCAAATGCATAGAAATTTTGCAGAGAAGACGCGAGACAGCAATTGAAAAGGCAGTAGATAACAGTGCAGCTCTGTGGAGAAAACACAATGAGAAGACTTTAAAAGTAACTGAGAATTGCATACGTACAGCCTATATGATCTGCCAAAACAACCTCTCATTCAAAATCCAGCCACAGCTGGTGGAACTGCAACAACTGAATGGTGTAAACCTGGGATGTATGCTGCATTCTGACAAGGCTTGTCGTAATATGCTCATGTTTATTGCAGAAAAAATGAGAACTCAGCTAGTGGACTTTATCAAAAACTCATCTGATAAGTTCAGTATTCTCATTGATGAGAGCACAACGGTGTCAAACAAAACATGCCTAATCATCTACATTAGGATTCCCTATGAAGGTGAGGTCTGCAACTTCTTCCTTCAACTTGTTGAGCTGCAGTCGTGCACTGGATCGGCCATCTGTGACATCCTGCTCCAAAGCCTTTATACACAGGGCATCTCTGAAGACATGTTGCGCACCCGGCTTATTGGCTTTGCAACAGATGGGGCCGCTGCTATGATGGGCCGATACAGAGGAGCAGCCACACTCCTACGTGAGAAGATCAATCCTAACCTGACCGTCATTCACTGTATGAACCACAAGTTAGAACTTGCGGTCCATGATGCTGTGAAACACATTACAGAGGCGAGCCATTTTCAGATGTTCATTGACTCTCTGTATTCATTTTTCTCTCAAAGCCCAAAACATATGAGAGAGTTTGAGTCTGCAGCTTCCGATCTGGGCATGCACGCTCGCAGAATAGGAAGAGTATTCGATGTGCGCTGGCTGTCCTCTTCCTGCACGTCTGTGACGGCTCTCTGGCAAAGCTATCCAGCCTTGGTCAAACTCTTTGGAGTGTTGATGGAAGACAAATCCAGATCTTCCGTGGAAAGAGCCAAATGTCGGGGCATTCATGGTAAAATGACACAGTGGCTTTTTTTGGTGGAGATGGCATTGGTAAAAGATGCACTGGAAACCCTGCAAGCCTTGTCCCTGTTTCTGCAGAGGAGAGATGCCACAGCTGTCAGTGCCAGTGCTGAGGTGGATGTTGCACTGAGAACACTGAGGTCTATGCGGCAAGCAGATGGTGTGAACGCAAGAGGCCTGAAGGAGGAATTTGAAAGTTTCCACTCTTTCAAGGGAGTGAATGTGTCTCAGACAAGTGACAGTGATCATCGGAAGGCAGAGGTCTTTCGTGAAAGACTGTTCGTTTCCCTGGCCGACAACATTGAGCGCAGGCTGGATGACAACGGAATTATTTCTGATGCAGCCGTTCTAAATCCGTCAAATTGGCCATCTGATGAAGACGAGCGCATCCTATATGGAGACAACAAACTTCTCACCATTCAGAAGACTCTCGCTGTTGAGGCTGCAACCAGTACCATACTCCTCAAGGAATTCCACCAATTCAAGTGTCATGGCACCACAGGAGACAATCTGCGCAAAGTGCTCCTCACTGTCTCCACACTCCCAGTGTCAACAGCTGAGTGTGAAAGGGGATTCAGCGCCATGAACCGTATTCTCACAGACGAAAGAAACCGAATAAACGTCTCCACACTGAACAACCTACTGTTCATTTCCATAAATGGGCCAGGAGTTGCCTACTTCCCTGCCCGGAGATTTGCAGAAATGTGGGTAAAAGAGGGACGACATGCCGCAGATGACGCTCCCACTGGAAAGCAGAAAAAGACGACAGAAGTCCGTCATCAAGGCAGACTGTTTTCCTAGAATGATGCATAGGCCTACACTATAGCCTATTTATGTTTAAGTTGACACTACGATGTGCCATATAGTTTTGCCATAAATATGTTTTTTGACATGAGTGGCACTATCCATACTGGGAGGGGGATTTAATTCTTGTTTTTTCGTTGTGCATGATCACAGTTCATATGTGTGGGGAAAGATAAGCTATTAGAGTAAAAATATTGCGTTAGGCTGCATTAGAGTTAATAAGAAAAAAGATTTTACAATTCCTGCAAATGCAGTGATGAAGTTCATGTTCTCATGATTCATTTTTATGAATTAAAATGTTTCTAAATGTGCTGGGGACAGAGACGCATTCATTTTTTTTTTCTCTTTCGCGCAGGTTATGTTTTGAAAGACGATGTCCTGTAGCTCAGGCACGACCCCACTTTTCAACAGGCCCACTTTTTTTCAAAAAAACCCCCCCAACTTTTACTATATCCTAATTTTGTCAAGAATTATAAAAAATCGTCAATAAGCTCATAATTTGTGCTAAAATAGTCTAAATGTTTAGTTTAAAAAAACATTTTAAAAGCTGGTTATATTTTGATGTTTCTGCGCAAGTTCAGCAGACAGTGAGGTTCGGGTTTGTTCCGATCAGAGCTCGTGAGCGGAGAGCGCATTTCTGAATATTACACTCCGCTCGCTCATTCCGCAGGGTCGCTCGCTCAACCCAGAATGGCCTGAGCCTGGCTCGAAAATATGTGGAATAAGGGCTGCTTCCGACTAAAGTTTTTTCTAGTCGACTAGTAGTTGTTTATTTAAGCCATTAGTGGACAAATCGCCCCTTTATATTAATTTGATTACTTATATAGCCTACACAGGATAATGAGCGTTTAATAGCCGCACTCAAGCGCACGACCGCACGCATAAAGCTTGCCACAAAGAACCGGTAAAAGTAATTGATGCCGATTCATAGTCCTTTGTGATGTGTGTGATCTAACACAGGGTTTCTCAACCTTTTGCTTACTGCGACCCACTTTTTTTTTGTATGCCAGTCATACGACCCACTAAGGCTGGAAATAATTCAATAACTGAAATGCCTCTCAGATCTATAGGCTACTACTATATGTTTATTATAATTAATTTCACAAAAACACAGACACATTTTCAATAGACAGACTATGAGGCAAACTGATTTTTTTTTTACTCACGTTAATGTGACACTTGAGACACTATAGTGGCGAGACCGAGACGGATCACAAAACTTATCACGGATCCGTGCGGTTTAATTAAAGTCAATTTTATTTTAAAATGCGCTTCTTTGGCTGGCTCTGATATAGCTGGAAGGCAGCATATTCAGGATATTACTAAAGCGGGAATAAACATCACAATATGATTATCCGCTTCTATGATGACAAGCAGAGTTAGTGCCCCAGTCACACCACTGTGAAGTTACACATAGGGCCTACGGAGTTTCACTTAATTGAGGCTAAAGCAAATGTTATTTGATTACTCACTTACTCTTGAGCGTCTGGCGCGAGTGATTTCAATTCAATGTAAAGACGCGTTTACGCGCGTCTAGAGGTCCTGCGGCGCGAATGAGGCGTTTAGCGCGCGCGGGCGCGTCCAGTTCGCGCGAATGAGGCGAAACACGAGATAATGCATGTCTTTTCTATCATTTCACTGTAGCTCAGCATCGCGATGTAAAGTTAACGTTATTACTTTAACAGCAGCAGTAAAACTGGGCCATTTAATTTTGCCATTCATAAATAAGTGTCTTGTCTAGCCGAGTGACACCATGGTACTGGGAGGGAGATTTAATTCTTGCATGTTTTTTAAAGTAAAAGTTTTTAAGTAAAAATATTGCGTTAGGCTACTTCATGAGTTAATAAGAATTTTTTTTTTACAATTCCTGCAAATGCAGTGATGAAGTTCATGTTCTCGTGATAAT
The DNA here is from genome assembly GCF_965113295.1 of Leuciscus leuciscus. Taxonomy (NCBI): domain Eukaryota; kingdom Metazoa; phylum Chordata; class Actinopteri; order Cypriniformes; family Leuciscidae; genus Leuciscus; species Leuciscus leuciscus. The sequence continues at coordinate 39,754,223 of NC_138741.1, forward strand.
TATTTTTATGAATAAAAATGTTTCAAAACATCCATAGGCCTACTTCAAAACATACTTCTTTTTCTCACAAATCGCACCCTGAAATACAGCGTTAGAAGGCACGGCAATAATGAAGTAGCCTACGACATTCGAAAATCAGATTCGTTGGAGGACTGGCTGTTTACATGCAAAACTTTTGTTTCAATCTGTGCGCGTTTATGATTAGGTGTTTACATTAAGGCTTTTTAGTCCGATTGAGCCGCCAATGCGTTTATTAAAGGATTATTTTTTTGCACGTAAACGTAGTCTATTGCAATGAGACTATTGTGAAGCCCATTTATTAGCTGTGCTAGTGAACACAGAAGTCTTGCGACCCCCTATAGAATTATCAACCACCCACTTGTGGGTCGCGACCCACCGGTTGAGAAACCGGACCCTGATAACAAGCACACGGTAGTGAGTCGTTTAAAAACAGCAACAAACTCCAACAAAATAAAGTAATTTTATGCAAATCCACAGCCTTTTATCTACAGATCATGCATTATAATGTGAATATATCATATTGGAGAGAGTTTTACCGTGCATCCAGCCGGAAGAGGCGCGCGCGCTGTTTGAATACTGCTGGAGAATGATTGACAGCCGCAAAGGAGGGAAAACGAGTTTCCGTATACTTTAATGATGTAAACAGACTTATGTCCCTCACATTAAGCTATGGAATGACTTCAGATGACTTTGTCACCCGAACTGACATGAAAAAAGCGGGAGGCGCCGAAAAGCGCGCTGTTTGCATCCCTGCTTGTCAAAACGTGTCAAAGACACATCAAAAAGCTGCTGTAACAGTATACTGTAACCATTTGGCAATTAAAAAGCACATGTCACGACACATAATTCCCCGTCTTCTTTTACTAAAGAATATCTTTGACTTATTTACTTACCGGTAGTCTTCTTTCTTGACTTCTTTTGAAATTGTTGACCGGCGCGGCATGGACGGAGGCATGGACGGCGGGGGAGTACAGGGCTACTGTGTGCGAACTAAGGTCTAGAGTGGCTTGCCTGCCTGGTTGTGCATTGGGGATGAAATGCATAACTGATGCTACTAAAATTTATACTGGCCAGTGGGGTGAAAGCCCAATGGCGCCACCGCCACCCCTGGCCACCCCCTGGTGGCGCCATTGAGTGGATGATAGCCCTGAAGACGCCTAGCAATGATATACCTTTACTGGTAGTATACCTTTAATTAAGTTATAACTTAAGAGTCTTCGTAGCGCGCTAAGAGACAACGTTATCGGGAAACACAGCCCAGGTATGATGCGTAAAGGAGATTCCAAAGCGCTCTTCTTTGGTCAGAACCATGGAGAGCGATCGCGGATAGGTCCGTCCTATGCACCGAACATTTTTACAATGCAACAAAATATTTAAAGAGCATCAAGCTATTAAAACCTATATTATGTATACGCACAGGCCCACCCACATTGGTCTGGCCCATCCAAAACTGGAATCCTGGCGCCGTGCCTGCTGTAGCTTACTTAAATTAAGATACAATTAATACAAATCGAAATTCACTTTAAAGAAAGGCAGCTGTTCTGTTTGAGGTCTCTGTGGAAGTTTTAAAGCAGTCTTATAGTGCCGCTTTCAGAGCGGTCAAATCCGTAACCAAGAACGTTGGTTACCGGACCCTAACACGTTGTTTTTTCCCTCATAAATGCGAACACGAAAAATAAAATAAAATTAATATTATAATGGATTTTTGTTAGGTCAGACAATGATTACCAAATTTCTCTCTCATATTGAAAACAGTAAAAAAAATCGAACCAAAAGTCAAATTATTATGGACGGAAGTTAAAAGTGATGGGTACAAAATGACTCATGACGAAATGTGGGTGGTATGAATGCGCCTGTGAAAACATCCCCACCTCTGTTTTTTTTACAAATCGCACCCTGTATATATATATATATATATATATATATATATATGTATATATATATATATATATATATATATAAATAATGTTTAGAAGGAATAAGTCAACAATTGTTCAGTTATGTCATTTGCAAGGTTTCATTTCCTCACAGTCTTGTCTTTTGTCTGCTTTTCCAATACATTTCATGCTGAAAGTCAAAGTTGAGTCAAAGTTTTTGAAAAATGATTCAAACTGGGATCTGCTGGGATTGGCTTCGTTCAGAGAATAAGTGCCAGAGAAGCATCTGAGGCAATTTTGACAAATAATCATAAATCTTAGGATGTTGCATTATGGAAATTCAGGTATAAAGTTCTAGAGAGCGTGAAAGTCTGAAACAGATGATATCACAAACAATATACTGTCTTCATAAGGTATAAGGTGTGTGGTTTACAGGGTCAGTTCACCCAGAACTGCTCCTTCTGTCATCATGTACTCGCCCTCATGTCGGTCCAAACCTGTGTTTCTCCTGTGGGACATGACAGAAGATGTGGAGAGAATGTTCCACAGATGAAAGAAAGTCATACAGGTTTGATGAATGATGACAGAACGAGCAGTTTATCGACCTCTTTATTGAATAATTGCTTATATAGTGTGATTTCAGAGAGATTTGACACGTCTAACTGAAGAGAACATTGAAGAGAACATGGAAGAGGACACGTTAGTGGTAAGAAATGAAATGTTAATGGTAAGAAATTAATGTAATGTTATCTTATAATTTTTTTATGTCTGTGAGTAAAATCGTGCCGCTTATACCATGGGATGCGGGAGAATATATGAAATAAATATGATGAAAAGAGTTTAATATAACGTTAAGGGAAGGTTAAAGGAAGGTTAGGGGAACATTCTGCAAACCTAAAAAAATTAAAAATAAATAAATAAAACATTCTATTTCCGTAACAAACAAACAAATCAAATGTTACAAACATGTTTTGGGAACATTCCCAGATTTTTTTGTACATTGAAGGAAATATTTTTGAACTTTGTAATTTTAGGGAAGAAATAAAATAATACAGATATAGGCCTAATTGAAATGCGGGACACTGAGCAGTTGAGCTCCCAATCATTTATAATAAATGCAACAATATTCCATAAAAAAAAGAAAGAAAAGAATGGTCAATTTTGATTTCATGGTGACTTTAAGGATGTTTGGTGTATGTAAGTGGCTTTTAAAACTGCCTTTCCTCAGATAACGTCGGTCAGGTGAAGAACACCACTGAGTGGATCATGTCAGATAACACTGTCAATCATCTGGACTCGCACGCTACGTCAGGAGCGGGATCAGGAATGCGCGGCGGAGGGATCTGTGTTGCGCGCACAGGCCGCGTCCGCTCTTCCGCCCAGTTTTCCTATGTGATTCGCCTGCGCTGAAAATGGAGTTCGCGTAAAGCAGATCCTCAAAGTTCCCATGAAGAATCGCAGTCATTCGGCACGTTCCTGTGACACTTTCTGTTCCGATCCGAGACTTTCGTTCAGCTCCAGCCTTCCCCTGTGCGTCGAGGAAGCGTACATTACACAGGGTTTCGTTTCATTGCTGAAATACTGCCGTGTGAAGTTGTCTATGATCGGTTCGTGTGGATTTTCCAAACTCGCTTTCGCTGGGATTTGGGGATTTTTGTCCGACCAGGATGAGGAAGACTCCGATGGTTTCGCCTCAGGATGTGATTTATAGTGCAGATGGATCGAAGTGTTGCTTTCATTGCTTCCACACACCATTCCCGATCTGAATCCGCTGTTTTGGCGTCTCGTGCAGCATGATCGACTGCAGATCGGGTCGCTTTCTGTCAATAATGGCCTTTCGTGGCGATTTCACGGAGAAAATGGAGATATTTGCACTTTATTTCCCCGCCTTGAGTGCGAACTCGATGATATTTCCAGGATTTGAATCCCCGTGAGAAAAAATGAGCGAAGAATCAAATCCAAACAACGAGTAAGTGTGTGTACACACACACACACACACACACACACGTATATAACACTGAAAATGGAGCTGAATATGTCTGGTATTTCCTTTGCTGAGTATGTCTCGTTAGATAGACACATATTATAAAGACGTCTGATTGTTTATTTCTAAACTCAAGATGTCCGATCACTACAAAATCGTAATACATTACCATTGGAACAATACAAAGCTTTGATATGGTAGTTTATTATCAAAATGAGCTATTGGCAAGGTGTCAATTAGCGTTATTCCATCTCAAATGAAAACACTTGGGCCTATTTGGAAATAAATATGATGTGAAAGTTATATAATGGATTTGTAGATAAACTCAGATTCACAGGTTCCGGGGTCTTCGAGAGCTGCTCGTGTGATCTTTATAACTATGTTGATATCGAGCGCTTTATATGTTAGTGATGTGTTTAATGTTATTTACTGCAGTGTCAGGCCGTGTGTCAAACCCTAGTGAGTGCCCTATTTAGACAGCAGGCTCGCGCATGACAGGCGCGTGGAGCGCGCGCACAGTGCAGGGCGCGCGAGCGGGATTGACACGCGGCCTCAGAGAGCAGGGCGCCATGTTTTCTCAATCATCGCAGACCTCATTCATAAAAATGGCCATAACACGAGACTTGTCAACGGACGCATTGCAACTAATTTGCTGTGTATTGTTCGCTGTTTTCACGTTTATGAGCCATTTCCGTGATGTTCCCTTCTGAAGCTCAGCGCGCGAGAGAGACAGAGCTGCCTCGATCACGTGACCCGCCTCCATTCATAAAGAACCCGCGTGCCCATTCACACACACACACACACACACACACACACACACACACACACACACACACACACACACACACACACACACACACACACACACACACACACACACACACACACAAATCTACTTTCTTTACTTTTTTTATTGTAGACCCATTTTTATTAATCATATTTAAGAAATTTCTGCTTACGAAACACAAATATTTTTTGTTTATGTATTTTCAGTCCACTTTGTCAATATATTCACACTGTGTCACATGAACTGTCACATGATAAAGGAGTGCTGGTTTATTCTATATATAAAAAAAATTTCTCCAATGTGACAAAATCACACATTTTCTCCTTTTCGTCACTGCACTAGTTTTACCATTTCATCTTCCATCTTCATGACCAGGATATAATCAGCCCTGATCATTAGACGTTTTGAAATAATTGGCCAATACTGATTAGAATACTGAACATATTTTGCCTAAAATTGTATGATGCACATTCAGTGAACTTAATTTATTACATTTATAAACAGCAACTGATCCTAGTCATACACATCCTGGTGAAACATTACAATAAGAAATAGTTTGTTAGCATTAGTTAACATGAACTAACAATGAGCTATATATATATATATATTTATAGCAACTTTTGTTATGTTAATACAAATATTCTTCATTGTTTGTTCATTTTAGTGCATTAATATTAACAAATACAACTTTTGATTTCAAATATTGTATTAATAAATGTATTTACATTTAAGATGACTAAATGCTGCAGAGGAGTTGTGTTTGTTAGATTAACTTAACTTAAAATACTTGTATAATAACAACAATGCAATAATGATTGGTTCAAAGTAAGTTTAAAAAGCAAGTAATCATATTTCATAGAACAACACTGTTAAAATTAGTGCTGTCAATCGATTAAACAAAATAATCTAGATTAATCACACTTTTTTTCTGTGATTAATCACAATTAAAAACACATACATTTTTATGTTTTTTTTAATGTCATAATTTCACAGTTAATTTCCAAATGAATGTAGAGCTGTATGAATGAAGGTCAGTACACTGACACTAACACAGCCACTGATGTCTGGATAGAACATTAATTATAGCCAATTCAACATTACTGTGTAATTGAAAGCTATCAAAGGTTGTTTTGTTTTTTTTTACATTTATTAGGCTTAAAAAATAACTTTTACTTTAAGTGAACTTCAAACTATCCTCACATAAACCCATATTAAATGTCATCTTGACCTGTGCCCGTGAACTGGTCGGACAGAAATTGAATAAAGTTATCAGACAATCTGCACTGTATAAATTATAATTTTAAATATAGATTCATTCTTATTAAAGCTACAAAAGTTCTTTAGTCTTTAGCAGTGAGTAATGTTCTCTGTTCCCTTTGATGAACTTACTGACAGAAAGCTTTAAGGCTGCTGTCCCTTTAAGACTCAGTCACATATCACTTTCTCACAACTCTTTACGTTCATTTAAGACCTTATTAATCTCATTTAAGACCTTATTAATCTCATTTAAGACCTTATTAATCTCATTTATGACCTTATTTATCTCATTTAAGACCTTATTTAACTAATTCAAGACCTTATTTATCTCATTTAAGACCTTATTTATCTCATTTAAGACCTTATTTATCTCATTTAAGACCTTATTTAACTCATTTAAGACCTTATTTATCTCATTTATGACCTTATTTAACTAATTCAAGACCTTATTTATCTCATTTAAGACCTTATTTAACTCATCTAAGACCTTATTTATCTAATTTAAGACCTTATTTAAAGGAACACTCCACCCATTGGCATTAAGCTTTGCATTGGTAGAAACCCAGTCATACTATTGAATGGTCGTGCAACACTCTCTCATTTTCCCCTGAGACGGGAGAAATCCGTATTTACCTCTTAACACTTCCTCCCACAATGACGCAAAAATCATCATTTTGCGTCATTGTCGGAGGAAGTGTAAGAGGGGGGGATTTCTGTTGAGACTACAAGCACTAGTTCCCACCCTTTCAAACCCGCCCATAGGGGGTTGGACCTAATGCGCTAACAGACCTATCACAGATCAGTGCCAGTGCGTTTGATTTCACCGACAGAAACCTGCAGAAAACATGGACGAAGGTACTGAATACGCAGACGGATGCAATATGGAGGATTGGGATTTTGAAGAAGTTATGGTAGAAACGGATGTTCGTGGCTACCTTTATGAGCCACAATATAGCGACGAGCAGCTGAGGGCTATGGAGGAACAGGAGGCGGCTGCAGTTTCAATCTAACTGAATTCATTTCGATTGGTGAATCTGAATGTAGTGTTTACATGAACGCTAAACAAGTGATCGGTTGATGTGCGTTTTAACATTGCTAAGAAAATTCCCGCTCCTCCGTGAGAGATACGAGACCTGTGCGTCTCAGTGATGACGCCACCGGCCTCGCGCCGTTCTCCCGCGCACCTCAGCCTCGTCCTGCTCGCCACAGTAAACATGATGAATGGCGACTGTAGAACGCTAAAGCCGAATCCCGGACATTTTGGCCGATCTCGAAATCCCCGGCAAACTCGTCACAGAGACTCACTAGTAGCCTAGCCTTGTTGTTTTCAACTGCGCTCTCTAACCGTGAGGCGGGGCTTGGGAGTGTCCTCGTAGAGCAGCGAAGCAAGTGCAATCTGGGAGTTGTTGTCTTTCATCCACATAAGCCAAAAATACATTTTCTGGCTTTTCTCAGTCTAGAAAGCTCCAAATTCAAAAATAATTTCACATTTCGTCTACATAAATGACCTATTTTAAATACACATTCATCTTTCCAGAGGTGAAGTATCCCTTTAACTACTTTAAGACTTTATTTATCTCATTTAATGGTGCGTTCACACCAGACGCGAATTGCGCGTCAGGCGCGAGTGATTTCAATGTTAAGTCAATGCAAAGACGCGTTACGCGCGTAAAAAATTCCTGCGGCGCGAATGAGGCGTAGAGCGCGGCGCGGTAGACGCGAATACGCCTCATTCGCGCGTCAAGTTTGCGCGAATTGAGCGTCTGGCGCGTTAAGCGCGTTACGCGCGAAAGTTTTATGTAGTGCTTTTAGTGCATTCTCGTGTTTGACGCGAATTTAAGACCTTATTTATCTCATTTAAGACCTTATCTAACTCATTTAAGACCTTGTTTATCTCATTTAAGACCTTATTTATCTCATTTAAGACCTTATTTATCTCATTTAAGACCTTATTTATCTCATTTAAGACCTTATTTAACTCATTTATGACTGCTCAGACTACTCTTATGAGGATACTCGACAAAACTGACATTTTGGCATAATTGTGTGTGTGTTATTGTTCAAGCGTGAAAGAGAACTGTATTCTGGCGTGCAGTCTGTACGCACGATTCTGGCGCGCGTCTTTGTGTGTGTGTGTGTGTGTGTGTGTGTCACATAAACAGGACATTGACAGGCAGCGCGTTCTCTTTTGTCGTGCTGCGCTTGAATGGTTTAAAACAAAGCATTTGCATGTATTAGAGCGGGATCATATAATGTAACGCTAGCTAAAGGATGACAGCTAAAACGGATGCTGCGTTAATTGCGTTAAATATGCGTTAAACTGGAAAGAATTGCATGTTAACACGTTATCGTTGACAGCACTAGTTGAAATACATAATATAATACACAATATAAACAATCATCAAATGCAGATTATGTATTATAGCAGAGGCCTACAGAGGGCGCTAGCGGCCTGGTGTTGCTACACTTCACAGCAGATCAAAGCCTGGTTTACGGCCGGGGGACTACATTTTCATAAAACTGCAATTTAAATATATTATTGCTATAGGCTATTAGGGGTGTAAATCGGACAGTTAATCACGATACGATACGATATCGATTCTCTCAGGCAGCGATACGATTTTTGCCGATACCTCAAAAAATTCTACGATACGATTACGATTCGATCCGATTCAGGGCTATATCGATCGATTAATCGATATTTAGATATTATATGCCAAATGTACACAACCAGTTATGTTTATTAACTCACACTAATACATGCAAAAATATATAACATGAAAGTTTAATTAAACTCTTTGAAAATTGCACACCCTCTCCCAATTGGGACATTTACAAGTTGTTTGTTACAAGTTTAAAAAAAAAACAGATAACTCCGTTCTTGTTCATTTTCATATATCATGGTTTTTTTATTTTATATTGTGCATTTGAATATCAATCAAACTGCAGCTGGGTTGTTTTGATTAAGTAATAATACAAATAAAAAATACTGGTAACTTATCAAATTAAAGTTCATTGAAAGTATTTTTTATATCTATTTTGTTTTTGTGGCAAAAGCAGATAACTCCACATTTCATGTTTCATTTCAAGTTAAATAAAGCCAAATAATTGCTATGATACATAATAAAACACTTGGTTAATCTTTGTAACGTTAATCTTCTCAGCTGACATAGACTCCTGTCAAACTTTGTTGTTGTGATTAACGTACACGCAATACAGAGAGCTTTTCCCTCACCACTAATGTGCTGTTTTAGCAAGATTCCGTGAAAAAGTTTCAGCTTTTATTTTCCTTTTACGGCCCGAAGAAGATATCACGGGTTCATCAAGTTCGCTGAAATCCACCCTCGATCACTTTTAGTCAGCTTTGACGAAACTCCTCTCAGCTAGCGCGTCTTTTCAAAGTGACAAGCAAGCAGCCTTATCACCTGACCTGAATACCGCGCACTGATGCGCTAAAACTGACTTTTCGGGGCTTGTCGTTTCTGCTGTAAAACATGAACTTGCGATGCCTTGACAGTGGAAAATACCGGCTTTTGTGACAAAGGGTTCAGTCAATCTTGTCAGGCGTCTATTTCAGCGGAGAAAAGTTACGTGAGGATGTGGAGTGTGTCAAAATAAAGGTACCGTATATCGATATTTTATGTGTGGTATCGATGCATCGTATCGTTAGACGTTTGATCGATGCATCGATTCATATCGATGTATTGTTACTAGGGCTGGGCATCGTTCAGAATTTTTCGATCCGGTGCCAATTTCGATACCTCAGTTTCGATACCGATTCCTAACGATACTTTTTTCGATACCATATGTTTTAAAATTAATTTCAACATCAACAAAAATACATTAAACACAAAGCTTTTATTTTCCACCTTAATTGTGAATCAAAACAGTTATCAAAATAAAATAAAAAATCTGGTAAAACTACTCACTTAGCATGTCCACAAAACGTATATTTTTCTCTCCGTTTTGGCCTTCCGTCCACACGGAGACGGCGTTTTTATTAATGAAAATGAAGCTTTTTTGAAAACGCACTCCATAGTGGATACATTTGAAAACGCGGCAATACATGAGAGCAGTTGCGTTTTAGACCAAACATACGGTGACTGCGTGCGACCTGGACCGCATCAGTGAATGGTGAGATATTTTACTAAATAAAATTATCCTGTCAGACGAATTGCGCGATAACTTCATTATTTATTTTTCCATCTGAATCATATCAGTGATCTTTGGTGGGGATTAACACATGCGCAGTAAGGTGAATTAAGCGTTTTCAGGCGTTTCTCAAAAGTTTCTCATCCACACTGAAACGTCCGAAAACGCCTGAAAACGCTAGTGTGGACGGAGAGCGTTTATAAACGAAAACGCCGTTTTCAAATGTATCCGGATTAATGTAGACATAGCCTAACATTAATAAAATGACTGCCTGTCAGTCAGTCATCAGGGGAGAGAAAACACCATTGTGGCTGCTTGTTTAGTAAGAGGAAGTGTAACGTCAACAGCACCGCGACCGCTTTCTGCTCGCCATTAAATTAATATCATATCGCAGCAAACGCTGTCTGCGTGAAGTTTTAAAAAACTGTTACCACACTTGAGACCAACCGTGACTCTCTGTGACTTCAGCAAAACTGCAAACAGTTTAATCCGTCCGCACCTCTCCGTGTGTGTGTGGGTCGGAGCTCCGCTCTTTGTCAATATGCAGAGAGGACAGATAAGCTTGCGCTTACGCGCTCAGATGGAACCGAAATTTGGCACCGAAAGATAAAGAATTTTTCGATACTCATAGAATTGGAGTATTTTTTTCGATACCATAAAAGTATCGAAGTTCGGTACCCAGCCCTAATTGTTACACCCCTATAGGCTATACAAAAAAAGACAAAAAAGGACAAAATAAATAGGCTGAATAAGCTGATATAGCATGTTCAATGGTGGCAGCCTAGTCTATGAATGGTACACCCCCCTAAGCTCACAGAAATGGTTAGACCCAAGTCTTCAGCAGCCAATGACACTGACCCGTTCAAACAGTTTTTTTTAACGTGTATTTAATGCGCTGATTTGTCACGCGTATTCAACGCGTATTTAACGCGTGAAATACGCGTTGTTGACGTGTTAAATTCATGTGTTTTTGGCCCTCTTGGCTTTCCATAAGGCGCGTCAAGTTTATTTGTAAACCGCGTTTCACACGCGCGGGTGATTTTTTTGTTTCGTTTTCTCTGGCAGCACAAAATCAAACATAGCTTAAATGTCTTGCCCTTGTGGAGGATAAAATTCACTCTTCAGACCATTTACAACAAGTAGAAAACATGAAGATATCAGAAAAGAGGTCGATGGTCTCTCTCCTGCTCGTGTCCAACATCCCTGACCCCTGACCCCTCTCAGAGCGCAGAGCGTAGGCTATATCACGCGTCTTTCTGTGGAAATATAAAACGATAAAAAAAAAAAATTTGATTTAACTTTATTATATTATTTAAAGGTATAGCGGAGGATCTTTCCAAATTTTAGATAAGACCCCTCCACTTTTTGAAAAGTTTGATTGATTCACCAGAATGATTGACAATTAGGAGGACCAATAGTATAGGTTACCCACCAGGAAGTAAAACATCCTCCGCTATACCTTTAAGTTACCATTATTTACTGATATTTATCGAAATGCTTTACAGACTTTAGTGTGTTGATTATTTGACGGAATTGCTCAAATAAACACTTTTTTGCTCAAATAATTTTATTTTATTTTATTTATTTTTAAACAACCCCTAAACCACCGCCGTTGGTCCATCACCACTGTCACAGCCCTGTGTGTGAGAGAGCTGACACACACGATGACAGCAGGAAGGGTCGAGGCGTGTGTGTGTGTGTGTGTGTGTGTGTATATATATAGATGTGTGTGTACGGAAGCCTCACTTCGAGTCCTTCTGCTGCTGCTTCGACTGCAGTTGTTACTGTAAGTTAGCAGTCAGTGGTGTTATGTAATCTAGGCTGAATAAAACCGTAATAATAGTTCTGATCAGAGGGACTGTTGCATGTTCTCTCTCCTCATTGGTGTTTATAATGCTGAGGCAGTTCATGATGTTTGGTCTCCTCCATTTTGCTTCACAGCATTCTGTGTAGAGTATCTTCTAAATGGGAATTTCATCATTGTTTTGGAGCTCACTAGCGTATAGATAACCTTAACGCTCACATATTCATACTAGCCACCAAAACTTGAACCATTTCTGCTGGTGTTGAGATGAGCAGGAGGAGAGAGAGACCTGTGCGTGTCACACGAGGAACGTTCTGCTAACAGACACCAAAGAGAAGCCAAGATTTTTCAAATCTTCGAGAGAACAAAATCATCACTTCCTGGGAAATTAGATGCTGAGATGCCATTGGTCCACTGGTTACTCCAGTTGTCCAATCACAGATAACGCTGAAGCAAAGTGGTTTGAAGTTCTTCACATGTGTTTTGTGGTATATTAACATTTGAACATCGTCTTTTCCTTTTAATGGCTCAGTCAGTCTCCATACAGATCATTTTTTCTCATGCCAATAAAGCATACTTTAATTGAAATCGAACTGAATATCTTATTATTAGAAGTTATAATAAGATGCAGTTGTGCTTCTTAGCATTTTTGTGGAAACAATAACATTCATACAAATTAATACTCCCCCTCCCCCTCTCAAGTAAGAAAATTGTGTACATTTTAAAGTTAAATTCATCAATTTGGTGTACTTTGAGAGTTCAAAATTAAGAGTTCCAGCCCATATTCAGTATGTAAACTGAACAAAGATATAGTCAGTGCATTGACTTGTACCTGAACTTTAAAGGGACTCAAACCTCTTTTAGTTGGGATAGTGTCTCAGTCTACATTACACTACATAACACTACTAATAATGATGTTATAATATTATTCCTTTGACAGTAAGATATATATTGTAAAACAAATGCACTGAAAAATGAATGAAACTTTCATGATTAGTTTTGTCCTAATTTCTATCCAAGAGATAAACTTGTGAGCTTTTATTTAACGGAAACTGATGTCAAGCTTTATTTTGGTGGAAAACAAGTTTACAAATCTAGTGAAATGCTGTAATCGTCAACTATGCAGATGTGGGAATAATGCGTTACTGCGTTCCCGAAAGCAGGCTAAGCTCAGCAGATGCTCAGATGGAGTTCACTGCATTCATCCTCTGTGAACTGAGATGGAGTTCACTGCATTCATCCTCTGTGAACTGAGATGGAGTTCATTGCATTCATCCACTGTGAACTGAGATGGAGTTCACTACTGAGATGGAGTTCACTGCATTCATCCACTGTGAACTGAGATGGAGTTCACGGCATTCATCCTCCGTGAAATGAGATGGAGTTCACTGCATTCATCCACTGTGAACTGAGATGGAGTTCACTGCATTCATCCTCTGTGAACTGAGAAGGAGTTCACTACTGAGATGGAGTTCACTGCATTCATCCACTGTGAACTGAGATGGAGTTCACTGCATTCATCCACTGTGAACTGAGATGGAGTTCACTGCATTCATCCACTGTGAACTGAGATGGAGTTCACTGCATTCATCCTCTGTGAACTGAGATGGAGTTCACTGCATTCATCCTCTGTGAACTGAGATGGAGTTCACTACTGAGATGGAGTTCACTGCATTCATCCTCTGTGAACTGAGATGGAGTTCACTGCATTCATTCACTGTGAACTGAGATGGAGTTCACTGCATTCATCCTCTGTGAACTGAGATGGAGTTCACTACTGAGATGGAGTTCACTGCATTCATTCACTGTGAACTGAGATGGAGTTCACTGCATTCATCCTCTGTGAACTGAGATGGCGTTCACTGCATTCATCCTCTGTGAACTGAGATGGCGTTCACTGCATTCATCCTCTGTGAACTTGAGATGGCGTTCACTACTGAGATGGAGTTCACTGCATTCATCCACTGTGAACTGAGATGGAGTTCACTACTGAGATGGAATTCACTGCATTCATCCTCTGTGAACTGAGATGGAGTTCACTGCATTCATCCTCTGTGAACTGAGATGGAGTTCAATGCATTCATCCACTGTGAACTGAGATGGAGTTCACTGCATTCATCCTCTGTGAACTGAGATGGCGTTCACTGCATTCATCCTCTGTGAACTGAGATGGCGTTCACTGCATTCATCCTCTGTGAACTGAGATGGAGTTCACTGAATTCATCCTCTGTGAACTGAGATGGAGTTCAATGCATTCATCCACTGTGAACTGAGATGGAGTTCACTGCATTCATCCTCTGTGAACTGAGATGGCGTTCACTGCATTCATCCTCTGTGAACTGTGATGGCGTTCACTGCATTCATCCTCTGTGAACTGAGATGGCGTTCACTACTGAGATGGAGTTCACTGCATTCATCCTCTGTGAACTGAGATGGAGTTCACTACTGAGATGGAGTTCACTGCATTCATCCTCTGTGAACTGAGAAGGAGTTCACTGCATTCATCCTCTGTGAACTGAGATGGAGTTCACTGAATTCATCCTCTGTGAACTGAGATGGAGTTCACTGCATTCATCCACTGTGAACTGAGATGGAGTTCACTACTGAGATGGAGTTCACTGCATTCATCCTCTGTGAACTGAGATGGAGTTCACTGCATTCATTCACTGTGAACTGAGATGGAGTTCACTGCATTCATCCACTGTGAACTGAGATGGAGTTCACTGCATTCATTCACTGTGAACTGAGATGGAGTTCACTGAATTCATCCTCTGTGAACTGAGATGGAGTTCACTGCATTCATCCACTGTGAACTGAGATGGAGTTCACTACTGAGATGGAGTTCACTGCATTCATCCTCTGTGAACTGAGATGGAGTTCACTGCATTCATTCACTGTGAACTGAGATGGCGTTCACTGCATTCATCCTCTGTGAACTGAGATGGCGTTCACTGCATTCATCCTCTGTGAACTGAGATGGCGTTCACTGCATTCATCCTCTGTGAACTTGAGATGGCGTTCACTACTGAGATGGAGTTCACTGCATTCATCCACTGTGAACTGAGATGGAGTTCACTACTGAGATGGAATTCACTGCATTCATCCTCTGTGAACTGAGATGGAGTTCACTGCATTCATCCTCTGTGAACTTGAGAGGGCGTTCACTACTGAGATGGAGTTCACTGCATTCATCCACTGTGAACTGAGATGGAGTTCACTACTGAGATGGAGTTCACTGCATTCATCCTCTGTGAACTGAGATGGAGTTCACTACTGAGATGGAGTTCACTGCATTCATCCTCTGTGAACTGAGATGGCGTTCACTGCATTCATCCTCTGTGAACTGAGATGGCGTTCACTGCATTCATCCTCTGTGAACTTGAGATGGCGTTCACTACTGAGATGGAGTTCACTGCATTCATCCACTGTGAACTGAGATGGAGTTCACTACTGAGATGGAATTCACTGCATTCATCCTCTGTGAACTGAGATGGAGTTCACTGCATTCATCCTCTGTGAACTGAGATGGAGTTCACTGAATTCATCCTCTGTGAACTGAGATGGAGTTCAATGCATTCATCCACTGTGAACTGAGATGGAGTTCACTGCATTCATCCTCTGTGAACTGAGATGGCGTTCACTGCATTCATCCTCTGTGAACTGAGATGGCGTTCACTGCATTCATCCTCTGTGAACTGAGATGGAGTTCACTGAATTCATCCTCTGTGAACTGAGATGGAGTTTAATGCATTCATCCACTGTGAACTGAGATGGAGTTCAATGCATTCATCCACTGTGAACTGAGATGGAGTTCACTGCATTCATCCTCTGTGAACTGAGATGGCGTTCACTGCATTCATCCTCTGTGAACTGTGATGGCGTTCACTGCATTCATCCTCTGTGAACTGAGATGGCGTTCACTACTGAGATGGAGTTCACTGCATTCATCCTCTGTGAACTGAGATGGAGTTCACTACTGAGATGGAGTTCACTGCATTCATCCTCTGTGAACTGAGATGGAGTTCACTGCATTCATCCTCTGTGAACTGAGATGGAGTTCACTGAATTCATCCTCTGTGAACTGAGATGGAGTTCACCTCATTCATCCACTGTGAACTGAGATGGAGTTCACTACTGAGATGGAGTTCACTGCATTCATCCTCTGTGAACTGAGATGGAGTTCACTGCATTCATCCTCTGTGAACTGAGATGGAGTTCACTGCATTCATCCTCTGTGAACTGAGATGGAGTTCACTGCATTCATCCACTGTGAACTGAGATGGAGTTCACTACTGAGATGGAGTTCACTGCATTCATCCTCTGTGAACTGAGATGGAGTTCACTGCATTCATCCACTGTGAACTGAGATGGAGTTCACTGCATTCATCCTCTGTGAACTGAGATGGCGTTCACTGCATTCATCCTCTGTGAACTGAGATGGCGTTCACTGCATTCATCCTCTGTGAACTTGAGATGGCGTTCACTACTGAGATGGAGTTCACTGCATTCATCCACTGTGAACTGAGATGGAGTTCACTACTGAGATGGAGTCCACTGCATTCATCCTCTGTGAACTGAGATGGAGTTCACTACTGAGATGGAGTTCACTGCATTCATCCTCTGTGAACTGAGATGGAGTTCACTGCATTCATCCACTGTGAACTGAGATGGAGTTCACTACTGAGATGGAGTTCACTGCATTCATCCTCTGTGAACTGAGATGGAGTTCACTGCATTCATCCACTGTGAACTGAGACGCGGAGCTGATCGTGTGAGTGAATCGCTCACTTCTCTCTGACCAGCGCAAACAATCCGTCCGATTGTTTGATTAGGACACAAAGCCTTATCGCTCTTTCTATTTTAGTTTGTTTGACAGCAGTGGCGCCAAACATGAGACCTTTTATGTTAATATGAGAAGCTGAAATATATTATCGGGCCGCTACAGTCTAGTTAATGAATGGGAAGCACTGAAATCTATTTGTGGTGGGCACAACAACTTGAACAAGCAGTCAGACGGAGATAATATAACATGCAAGACAATAACCGGAATAAGTAGGCCTATCTGATAATGACAAAAAAACATTGTAAATAAATTATTTTTGGGTTAAAGGTCTAGACTGAGGAGGTTTTGGGAGCTGAAATGCTGAATACATTGAACTTTTTCTTTTAACACTGTTTATTCATAAATTGAACATAAATTGAACAAATTCCCAGAACTCAATCTAAGAGTATGGGCAGGAACATAAGGGTGTATTAATTCTGTAAGATATGAAGGTGCTAAACCATGGCAAGCCTTGGACAAGTAGGACTAGGACCAGTATTTTATACTGAATGCGATATATTATAGGGAAACAGTGCAATTGCTGAAGGATGGGAGGGATGCAAGCTGGTATATTTGTTAAATGTAAGGGCATGAGCACGAGTTGCATGCGATTAAGGGCTTTATTGGGTAGGCCACAAAACAAAGAGTTATAATAGTCCAGACACGAAGTGTTAAAAGCATGGATAAGTTTCGGCATCTTTGAGATTTAGCAAAGGTCGTATACGAATAATGTTGCGACGGTGGAAAAAACAGGATTTAACAAGATGGCTGATATGGGGTTCAAAGCATAATTGGAAATAAAATGGTATCCCAAGAATCCATATATTTGGGGATGGATGAACTATAACTCCGTCAGTATGAATGGAGAAGTCATGTTGGGAAAAGACAAGGGCTTTAGGGCCTTCTAACAGGATTTCAGTTTTGTCAGAAGTTTTGAGCCATCCATACTTTTGAGATCTTGTTGATGGGAAGTGTTGGAAGGGGGAGAAAAACAGAATGGGGCTGAAAGGCAAGATATAATTGTGTATTACCAGCATAACTATGGAAATTAAGACCATGATTCTGGATTCTGGAAGAGGAAGCAGATACAGTAGATTAGAAATAAAAGTGGACCAAGAACGGATCCTTGAGGTACACCATGGAAAACAGTGACAGAGAGAGATCTGTTTATTAATGCTAAGAAATTGATGCCTGTCTAAGAGATACAGAACCAGTAGCAAGTGTGAGAGAAGGCAGGAGGTTTTTAAGTGTGTAGGTATTGGATCAGAGAAGGAGAACCTCCAAGACATTGGATATAGTTTCATTATATAGTGAGAAGATCTCACCAGGACAAGAGAGATCAACAGAGAGGAGGCAGCGATAGCAGTATAGATCAGTGATCAGTGTTTGTTTTTCAGGTTTCGGTAGAATATTGTAAATTGGATTTTAGTTTTCACAAGTGGGAGAGAAAAACTAAAATCAATGGGTTTATGATCAGAGATGCCAACTTCTAGACCCTAGACACAAACACTGTCAATACCAGCAGAGCAGGTTAGTCAAGGGAATGAGAATGTGTAGGAAAATCAATGTGCTGTATCAAAATAATCCAGTCCAGACATAAGAGGTATAATCTGAATCGACATGAATGTTAGTCAGCAAGCATGATAATTAGGGCTGGGTATCAAGTTCGATACTTTTTAGGCACCGACCGAATTGCCTCTACCATCGAGTATCAAAAAATCTCTTGTCGTTCGATACCAAATTTCTATACCGAAGGGGTTAATCTCGTCAACGTCAGTGAGCCAGTAAGCATGCAGCATGATTGTGGCGAGGCATCAAGGAAAAACACTAGTTCACGCCGGTTATGCCCAGAGACGTGGCTCACGTGAGGCTGTGGTGTGTAAGCTTCCCAACCCCAATAGATGTAAAAGATGTGAAAAAGATCTAAAGTGTGTGGCGACATTTTACCAGGCTCAATGCCAACAGCGCGCGATGCAATATTTGCGACAAGAAAATACGACATCAGATGAAGCACTTGACAGCGCATGGAATGAACATGAGAGCAGAAAGTTGCTCCGTCTTCGAAAGCAAGAAGAACTGGAGCGCGTCACAAATGAACCAAAACACCGCGTATAGGATACTTGCCTCACAGACATGAGAAATAGGCATATAGAAAGCTTGAAATGTCTAAACGAACCAATTTGAATCAAAAACAAATACTCTCTGATGATGTAATCCAAATGAAAGGTGCATTTGTCTCCGCGCGTTCACTATATTGCGAAGATGACGAGCCAGCAACGTTAACTTTGCAGCCAACACTGACTCAGAAAACAATAGTTTATTAAAAAACAATTATAATGTCTCCTTGCTATTTTTACATTCATAATCATTAGGCTCCTTTTGCTTGTGCTTTGCGGCAAGCTTTATGCGTGCGCTTAAGCATGATTACGATAGCCAGCCCTAATAATAATCATGTGGTGTTGAGCACAAGCGAGAGTGAGCAACTCGGTGAGATCAGAGAGAAAGTTGGCATGATGTTTAGGGGGTTTGTAGATCAGCAATGTCAAGAGTGCGGTGGGACCAGCAATTTCAAATGACAGATATTCGAAGCTTGTAAACAACACGGAAGAAAATGTTGGTAATGTAATAATTGTTCTTCATTACAGCCGCCTCTGCCAGTGAGATGTGGTTTGGACAGATGGCAATATCCAGGGGGAGTCAGGAGCTTGAGCTCAATAAAGTCATTAGGTCATTGCCAGATTGAAGTGAGAAATAGTATTTCCCAGCTTTCTTTCAATGATAAAGTCATTCAGAAATGTGCCTTTGCCAGCCAGGGAACGAGTGTTTAAGAGAGTTCCACTGCACTGAGAGCAAGTCCCGTCCCTGGCCGGAGGTGTGAGAGAACATGAGATGTGGTGCGGACTCCTGTTGTAATGCTTTATTATGTTTGCCCAGATCACAGGTATGGTCAGTGCGCCACCGCTGACTGAAGCTCTCAGAGGGATCCTTTTTCTGTGAGCATGCTTTCTTGCATACGCAACTGGAATGGGTGTTGATGGAGAAACCATTAAAGATTCTTGTAATATTTATATGATGCATAGCTATTATTTAGGGCTGGGAGAAAAAAATCGATTCACCCAGCTATCGCGATTCTTCTTTTTAACGATTCTAAAATCTGTTTTTTATTCCAGAATCTATATTAATTTTAATTTAATTTGTCCTTCAAATTGTCCTTGCTTATAGATGAGGTTGACAGAAGTTAGCCCCTTTCGTTCCAACAGAGGATGAAGTGTGTCGTTATCTATGAGTGTCGAGTGACGTAATATCCCAAGTGTGCGTGTGGAAGAGACATGAGACTGAACGCACTGAAAGCCCTCGTGCTGCTCATGTACTGAGAGAGAGATGAGACAGTAGAGCTGCACGATTCATCTTTAAAAGACTGTGATCTCCATTCAAACACCGACGCGATCTTTCAGTCCGTCTGTCTATTAAACTTTGACAAAATCATATCGCAACATTCAGATCTGTGCTGGCGCTGCCGCTGACCCGGAGAGAGTCGTCATGAAACCGCTTCACAAACAGCCTTTTCAACCTCATAGTGTCATTATTTCTGTGATACAATAGCTCAAATTATCATAGAAGTACTGGGATAAAAGTTTAAAGTTCAAATATGAACACTGATGTCTACGATACAGATCAAAATCAGCTTTTGATAGAAACTTGGTGCTTAAAATAACACATTTATCGATTACATTGTTTCACCACTAAGTGGCGACAAGTGACTGTTAGAAAAATGTATTTGATATTGAATCATTTAGATTATATTAACTTTAAGAATTACGGTGAAAAAACGAGACAACACACACTCATATCAACAACAATACTAGGCCATCTTGATTAATGTTTCAGAAATGTTCAAATGAGAAGAGTTACCAACCTCTCGAAATTATTTATATAGATCCCGGTGTCGGTCTTTCAGGTGCTTTGCTATATTAGGCCCCGATCAAACTAACGCGTTTTTCAGGTTCGAAAACGCGAGGCACACAGCACTCATCACACAGAACGAGCAGTGCGCTGTGTTTATGTTGCTCGGCAACCACTGAAACCGCTGTCCTGTCAGTCAAGTAAACGTCAAATCAGCCTTTTATTAACTTTATTTACTTTCTGTTAACATTGTGGTAGTTACGGTTCGTGAAGTCGTTAAGCTCCTGGTAACCCGCGAGAGCACCATATTAAGTTTATCCTCCATCATCGCACTCTCTAGGCGTTCAAGCAACTAGCTTTCATCACTACAGCGGAAGGCCCGCGAGGCGCAGCAGCCACATAAACAGCGCGCAGAACACTCGCTGGAAACCAATTGAAAATAGGCGCCTCTCACTGCAAAAAACGCGTCAAGTGTGATCGGCCCCATTCACTTCACTTTTGCTATTTAACCAGAGCGAATGAGACGAGTGCGTGTGTGGTGTTTGTCAACGCGCCTTTGCAGAGAAGTGAAAGTGACAGCTCGGCTAGTATCGATACTTCGGGAAATTAGTATTGGTACCGTTCAGATATTTCAGTATCGATATTTATCGAAATATCGATATTTTTGACAACACTAATTGTATGAAAAAGATGCACCGATTGCAATTTTCTTAGCCGATATTATAACGATTTTTGCTGATTCCGATTTTCTTTCTAAGAACTATAATTGACTGCATAAACAAACAAAAATCTACTTTTTATTTCAAAGTGAAATTTTATTTTCATAAAAACAGGGTTCGTACGGTCATGAAAAACCTGGAAAAGTCATGGATTTTTAAAATGGCAATTTCCAGGCCTGGAAAAGTTTTGGAAAATGAATAAACTCATAAAGTTTTGGAAAAGTCATGGAAATTTGTTTTTCAAAATATCTGTGTAGTTGAATTTGTTTAATGAATAAAATTGGGGAAACAAATTGCAATACTTTTTTCGTTTTACTGTGCGTTCACACCGGACGCGAATAGCGCGTCAAATTCGCGCCTGACGTGTCTAGAAATTTACGCGCGTCAGAGGCGAAATGACGCGTTTCCATTAACTAAAAGCGCTGAAACGGACATGAAAGGGGACCCATTTCTTTTGGCCCATCTAGTTTTAGTCGCTGTCCTCAGTGCCGCAGAAAAGCGCTGAAACGGACATGAAGGGGAACTCATTCAGCGCTTTTCTACGGCACTGAGGACAGCGACTAAGTAGCCACACCTGTGTGGCTCTTGTGTTGCTGTCATCAGCTCAGTGCTTCAAATTAAAATAAGCTGCTTTGCATTTTCATATAGCTTCGTATGTGCCTTTCCATTACAGATTTGAGCAAAACTTTTTTTTTCTTCTAAATATCGATAAATAACTATTGCAAAAGGATGGCGTTTCCATTAACCGACTAAAATTTTTTTTTTTTTTTTGCGATCAGTCATTCCAAAAATCATGGCAACGGAGGACGTTAGTAGGTTTATATCTCACCCACCGCCCTACAAATTATTATTATTAATGTCTTATCCAAGTATTAATGTCAGGGAAAGACCCTTATGCGAACGGCACATAGGCTATATGCTAAGTTTCTTCATGTTTCTCCCTTGATTGTGGCATTTCTTTGAGAGTAGGCTATCCCTGTATTGTTTCTTTTATGAATTTAATAAGGAACCCTGGCTTTCATGTATTCTTTCTGTCCAAAAGGTCCGTGTTCTTTTGTGTCCACTCGTTTTTCCTTTAACCCCCCAAATGAAAAACGAAAAATGAAGGGTTGTTGTAAGTAGGCTATTTTTAAAACGCAAAGTTGAACGCCAACATTTAAATTTGAACTGTAGGCAACACCAAATGCTGTGCGAAAAAGAAAAAAATATCGACAAATTTTCTGATTTTTGTTTATGACTTTTTGCCTCTTTGTTAAACATATAAAATATATATGATTTTTTTCTTTTAAAAAATGTATTTGGTCTTTTATTTTCCGTGTTCACATTTATGAGGAAAAAACAATGTTACGTGACCGTTCTCCATTACGGTAATGAGTCCTCTGAGAGCGGCACTAAAAGACTTTAAAACTTACACAGAGACCTCAAACAGAAAGCACAAAGCCTTCCTAAACGAATTTCGTTTTGTATTAATTGTATCTTGATTTTAAAATGTTTCATTAACCAATTGCTTAATAGCCTAAATAAAAAGTAAATAGCAGAAAATAGATAATCACGACACAGAGGCGCCGGAGTGAACTGGATCATCCATGAACCGAAACTCAGCGTAAAAGGTAGCCTACTCGCCTCACAGACCTAAACAAAACTGAAATAGGCCTATATCTATTATCTACAGAAATATCTACTTTTAAACAGAACAATTCAAAACAAAATAAAACGATGTAGCCTAATCCGTATGAAATGTGCATTTCTCTCCGGCGTGTTCACTACTAAGAAGATCGCGAGTCAGTCAACTTCGTCTTTGCAGTCGAAACAGAAAATACTTGTTTATTAATAAACAATTAAAATTGAGAGAGAGAGAGAATATAAGATTAGTTTGACTAATTTTGAGGACTTCTAATGATCTGTTAACAATCTCGTTTTTTTACGTTTTTTTTTTCATCCGCTACTAACGTTACCCGCCCACAAGGAGTTCATTAACATGTATACACAGATGTTTTATGGAAAACTATGTCATGAATATTTACCTTTAAGTCATGGAAAAGTCTTGGAAAAGTCATGGAAATTTAATGGTAAAAATGTGTACGAACCCTGTAAAAAAAACGCAAGTAAAAAGTCAGTAATAAAATAAGAACAAATAAAAAATTGGAAACAACAGCACAAATAGATGCAATAGAATAAAGAGAGCTATTAAATAAACAGGTGTTTCAGGTGGGACTAACAGCAGGTTATTATTCAGGAGAGAAAAACTTCAGAAATTAAAGTAATTAAATGTAAATATCAGAGGATGGTCTTCATTGTAAAAATGAAATGCAGATTAACGCTTACAAAAGTGATTGAGCCGAGAGCAGAGAGTGATGGTCTTCAGTTCTGTGATGAACATGACGGACTGCAGGAATATTAGGCTGCCGTCACTTTAAGAGCTTATGCACGGATCCAATGTACTGATACACAACTCGTGTTATCTTTCTCTACTATAATTAGGTTCCAGAACTGACCGTGTTTAACTTAATACTCGCCAAGACGGGCATTTAACATCATTTACTATGTATTTGACCCATTAAGCGCAGTAAGCCTCTCGATTTGGTACTTGCGACTCACAAGCTGAGACTGAAGATGCCTTTCCACAATATCTGACTATAATATCATAGTATCACAATATCATATGTCAGTCGTGAAGCAGCCGTTACCCTCGGGTTAATCACCATGGTAAAATGAATGATTTTAATGAATCTAATACATGTATGAATAGCCTAGATCCACACCAAAACTAATGAACCCTTATTTTATAGAGCTTATCAACATGAATAAAGATTTAATAATTATAGAATAATAATGTCTGCCATAATTATTATTAACCGCCATTTTACGGAAATAGTTTTAACAGAATAACATTAAAGTGAAAAAATATTGGTAATTCTTACTTCCTGATTGGTGCGTCTCTAGTATGAAATGGTACTTAGTGGTTAAAGTCACCATGTGATAAAGTTCTTGTTTTTTAATGCAATATAGCAGAATGTGTTATGAACGAGTTTCTGTACTGTACATTCATGAGCCCTCGTAATGTTCAAGCAGTTTCACTCAGATATACGTCTCCACAGGGAAGAAAAGACTATAGTAACTTCTGTTTCAGGCCAGCTGTAAGGCCACCTCACAGAAAGTGTGAACTATCATTTTGGGGTTTTGTCCGTAAACTGCACGTTTCCCTCATTCGTGATGTTATTTCCAACACAATCTGCTCTAAATGAAGCTTTTCCACGAACAGGATCCCTCAGATGAGTGACGGATCGTGAAGCGTACGGATCACGAACACCACGGTTCGGCACGCAGAAGATTCACGGATTAACTGCTAAGTTTAACCATCATAGAGTGAAAGTTTATCATTTGGACGTGTTTTGTCTTGCTAATTTACACATTCAAACCATTTTAATCGGTGAAGAAGAGGCAAAAACCGTGACTCGTGCAGAGAGAGAGAGAGAGAGAGGTGTGTCTCAGACAGCGCTCGGACACCGAGCCGATTCCTCTTTTGTGTTTCTTTGCCCTTGAACGCACACACAAACACACAATGATGTCAGAATACTGCCTCCACAAGTGTTCTCTCTGTTGTGTGATCAGTGTACAGTTGAGAAAGAATCCAGATGTGTGTCAGTATATTCGGTCTTAAAGTGACAGCAGCCTAATATTCCTGCTGTCGTCTGCGTTATTAAAGGAGTCATCACCTGTAATTTTCACTTTTCCACGAGAATCAATGTATGTTATGATTGCCTAACGATTATACACTGGCCGGGAAGCCGATATTTAAAAGTGAAGCGTTTGTTTACCCCTGGGGTCGTAAACCAGCCCACGTGAACGAGCACTCAAATACGAGATTTTTATTTCTGCCCCGACTTGACGTCAAGACAGGGCAGGATATACCATATATGGACACGGCAGACCTATGCTGCAGGAAGCCCGCCCCTCTCCCCCTCTCCCCCTCTCCACCCTGCCCCCTCTCCCCCTCTCCGCCCTGCCCCTCTCCACCCTGCCCTCTCCCCCTCTCCACCCTGCCCCTCTCCCCCTCTCCACCCTGCCCCTCTCCCCCTCTCCGCCCTGCCCCTCTCCCCCTCTCCCCCTCTCCGCCCTGCCCCTCTCCCCCTCTCCGCCCTGCCCCTCTCCCCCTCTCCGCCCTGCCCCTCTCCCCTCTCCGCCCTGCCCCTCTCCCCCTCTCCGCCCTGCCCCTCTCCCCCTCTCCACCCTGCCCCTCTCCACCTCTCCACCCTGCCCCTCTCCCCCTCTTCACCCTGCCCCTCTCCCCCTCTCCACCCTGCCCCTCTCCCCCTCTTCACCCTGCCCCTCTCCCCCTCTCCACCCTGCCCCTCTCCCCCTCTCCACCCTGCCCCTCTCCCCCTCTCTCCGCCCTGCCCCTCTCCCCCTCTCCGCCCTGCCCCTCTCCCCCCTCTCCGCCCTGCCCCTCTCCCCCTCTCCGCCCTGCCCCTCTCCCCCTCTCCGCCCTGCCCCTCTCCCCCTCTCCGCCCTGCCCCTCTCCCCTCTCCACCCTGCCCCTCTCCACCTCTCCACCCTGCCCCTCTCCCCTCTTCACCCTGCCCCTCTCCCCCTCTCCGCCCTGCCCCTCTCCCCTCTCCACCCTGCCCCTCTCCCCTCTCCCCTCTTCACCCTGCCCCTCTCCCCCTCTCCACCCTGCCCCTCTCCCCCTCTCCACCCTGCCCCTCTCCGCCCTGCCCCTCTCCCCTCTCCGCCCTGCCCCTCTCCCCTCTCCGCCCTGCCCCTCTCCCCCTCTCCGCCCTGCCCCTCTCCCCCTCTCCGCCCTGCCCCTCTCCCCCTCTCCGCCCTGCCCCTCTCCCCCTCTCCGCCCTGCCCCTCTCCCCCTCTCCGCCCTGCCCCTCTCCCCCCTCTCCGCCCTGCCCCTCTCCCCCCTCTCCGCCCTGCCCCTCTCCCCCTCTCCGCCCTGCCCTCTCCCCCTCTCCGCCCTGCCCCTCTCCCCCTCTCCGCCCTGCCCCTCTCCCCCTCTCCGCCCTGCCCCTCTCCCCCCTCTCCGCCCTGCCCCTCTCCCCCTCTCCGCCCTGCCCCTCTCCCCCTCTCCGCCCTGCCCCTCTCCCCCTCTCCGCCCTGCCCCTCTCCCCCCTGCCCCTCTCCCCCTCTCCGCCCTGCCCCTCTCCCCCCTCTCCACCCTGCCCCTCTCCACCTCTCCACCCTGCCCCTCTCCCCCTCTTCACCCTGCCCCCTCTCCCCCTCTCCGCCCTGCCCCTCTCCCCCTCTTCACCCCTGCCCCTCTCCCCCTCTTCACCCTGCCCCTCTCCCCCCTCTCCACCCTGCCCCTCTCCCCCTCTCCACCCTGCCCCTCTCCACCCTGCCCCTCTCCGCCCTGCCCCTCTCCCCCTCTCGCCCTGCCCCTCTCCCCCTCTCCGCCCTGCCCCTCTCCCCCTCTCCGCCCTGCCCCTCTCCCCCTCTCCGCCCTGCCCCTCTCCCCCCTCTCCGCCCTGCCCCTCTCCCCCTCTCCACCCTGCCCCTCTCCCCCTCTCCGCCCTGCCCCTCTCCCCCTCTCCGCCCTGCCCCTCTCCCCCTCTCCGCCCTGCCCCTCTCCCCCTCATATTCAGTCGAGAAAGATGCAGAAACGTAGTGCACACGTGAGTTGCTCTGTTGTTGACTGCCAGAATCAACATGTAAATGTGTTTTCTCTCCCAAGAACGGACCAAACTATCAGGGACCAGTGGATTAAATTCATTTTTAATGACGCGGTTCCTACAACCCTTCCCACTGGCTTAACGTTAGGTGTCTGTGCTAATCATTTTACGCTGGAATCGTTCACAAATTTGGGGCAATATCAGGCGAAGAATTGTATATTATATAACTATGACAACATATAATTGTATTGATTTTTTTTTTTTTATAGAATAGATAAGGATAGATAAATAAAACAAACAGTCAAGTAATAATAAACATAAAGAAAAAGATCACGTTACATGTCTGTAGAAGAAAAATATTGAATGTCTAAAAAAACACAACGTGAAACAAGGCAAAAACACCACATGATAGCAAACGTTGATCTCAATAACCACTGTAAGCTGATTAAAAAGTAGACTACATCTCCGTTAATGTAATCTACATTAAATAAAAGGTATAATGTATGTCTCAGTCAAAATGATTGTCTTTTACCATTCAGAGACATCTTGATGTAGTCCTTCCATCGACTCTACATCTTCCCTTTCCAGCTCAGGTTCAGAGTCTGGCTCATACATATACGGCTGAATCCCGTAGGTCGCGGCCAGGTCGGGTTCATTCACAACTTGCACCATGATGTCATTTTGTAATGATATGCTGAAGTTACCTGCGGTGTCAACCCCCCTCCTTCCTGCCACCAATCAACGCGCCCCTCATTTGCATTATTAAAATCAGCCAAAATATCGCATCAGATCTCGCGAGACAATAATGCCTTCAGAAATAAGGGTCAGAGGAGCTCTGTGTTTATTTTTTTTCCACTTTTCTTTTTTAGAAGGGCCTGAAAGACTATAATAGAGCGTGGGTATCCAAGGTAATACTAGGTTATGACTCCTTTAATGTTAATAAAACAACAAAATACAGCTTTAACAAAGATGAAACTATTTAATTTCTACAGTCAACAAAATGTTATTTTACATTTAGGCTTAATTATTCACTTCTGTACCTGAACACTACTGTTAGACTCTACCTTTGTTATCAGTGACATCTAAAATACAGAAGCTCTTCATCTCTGCTTGCAATTTGTGTGTTTGTTCTTATTTTATTACTGACCGTTCACTTATTGTTAATAATGTTGATAACTGCTGATTTGAACAAATTTGCTGATCCGTGGCTCAAAAACTGTAAATGATCTGAACCGTGAATTTTGCACCACTGTTTGATCTCCTTTTATGACTCTCTTGACGGTTTAGTGGGGTTCACATAAATATCAACAGGATGTTATAGTGTGTCATTTCCACTGAAGCTGTAATGATGTCAGATTCTCAGCCAAACAAACAAGTCTGCTAATGTATTTCAGTCTGGTCTCCAGTGTCATTACCGGCAAAGAACGGTGTGCTGGAAGTGAGGTGTCTATGAAGGGTCTGACGTGTGTGTGTGTGTGTGTGTGTGTGTGTTGTTCCGGCAGTGAGAGTTTCGCGCGTGTGAGAGCGGTGGTCATGACTCGAGATGACTCCAGCGGCGGATGGCTTCCTCAGGGTGCCGGCGGCCTCAGCCTCGTCTCTGTACTCAAGATCAGCCGAACCGAGGCCGAAGACCAGTTCTTCATCCACGGGGAGCGGCTCAAAGACAAATCGGTAACAGTGACATCATCGCACTCACAGGAAGTGTATGTTTGGCGCTGCTGATGTCATCAGCCAGACACGCTGCTTGTTCGATGTCACTCAGAAATGCTGCACAATTTCCTTTCCATGCCGACTGCAACTTGACAGTACTATATCGTTTTTATTAATATTTTGAAGTAGTTTTATTTTCATGTTTTCTGTTTATTTTAGTAAACAAAAAAAGTTTAATTTTAAATATTTATATTATATTTATATTGTTTTAGTACATTAAGTTAAGCTAAAAAAAATTTTTTTACATGTTGCCCTGTCAAAAAGATTTAATCTTTTCTTTTCTCTCCTTTAACGTTTATTTAATTTCCAATGTTTTTTTATAGTTTTATTTTTCATTAAAATAATCCTGATTTAAGTGTTTTTTAAAATCACTTTTATTAATATTTTAATACATTTTCGGTTTTAATTTTTACATTTTTGTTTGTTTTAGTAAACATTTTTATTTTATTTTAAATATTTATATTATATTTTATATTTATATTATTTTAGTACATTAAGTTAAGCTAAACAAATTGTTTTTAAATGTTGGCCTGGCAAAAAGACTTAATCTTTTCTTTTCTCTCCTTTAACGTTTATTTAATTTCCAATGTTTTTTATAGTTTTAGATTTAATTAAAATAATCCTGACTTAAGTGTTTTTTAATATCCATTTTATTAATATTTTGAATTTTTAAAAAAATATATTTTCTGTTTTAATTTTTACATTTTAGTTTAAGTTTTAGTAATTTTGTTGGAATTTTGGATTATTTTGTTTGTTTATATAGTTTTATTTAAGTTTGATAAATTTTTTTGTACATCAAACTAAGTGAGAAATGCTGCCTTTTATGGAAGCTTGTTTCCGCCACTGAATAAAAAATAAAAAAGGTAATTGTGTCTTTTAATCTTACAATTCTGACTTTTCTTTCCTCAGAATTATGATATAAAGTCTGAGGAAAAAAAGTCACTTCATAACACAATTGCGACATGCAATTCAGAATTGTGAGATATAAACATGCAATTGTGAGATAAAAAGTCGCAATTATCTTTTTAAATGTTTTATTCTGTGGCGGAAACAAGCTTCCATAGCCTTGGTCTTGTTTTTAAAAATATTTGACTTCTATTAACATTTATTTAAAATAATGATTTTTTTATGGTTTTAGTGTAAGTTGTAGTTTTCCAGTGTATGAGTGCCTCAGCGAGCTGCTGTCTATGAGTCGTGAGTTTGATCCCGTGTGTAACGGAGCGCTTCCTCTGGTCCTCAGGTGCTGCTGGACTGCTGCATCCGGAGGGATCTGGTGTATAATAAAGTCAATCCCATCTTCCACCACTGGAGGATCGGCAACATGAAGTTTGGACTGACCTTCCAGAGCCCAGCGGACGCCAGGGCCTTCGACCGAGGGATACGGCGGGCGATGGAGGACATTAAACAAGGTGAGCGTTTAGTGTCGTCACTGTGTGCTAATACAGCAAGAATGTTCTGTGTCAATCAGCAGTGTGACGTCTGTGTGTTCACTCTCATTGCTCACAGAGGCCCCGCTCACCTCGTAAAGACATGAACGGAAATGTTTTACACCGATGTAAAACGTGTGCGGTATAGTATCTCATTTCTGAAATGCGTTTTCATTATGGACTGTAAAAAAATATGGGTGTAGTGTCCGTGACATCACCCGTAGTGTTTCTGAAGAGCATTTTTAAAGCCCAAAGTGGGCGGAGCCAGCCGTCGCCATCTTGGCAGCGTCACTTCCGGATAAACGAAAATGGGCAAAGAGGCGGATTAGCTGAGGTGACGTGACGCTAACAGACAGCACACAAACGGCTAAAAATGAGCTATTTAGACAAAAACACTTTTGGTACCAGGCTGTAAAAGTTTTTTTCTGCTATAAAGTTGTGCAGTTTAACATGGGGGTTTCTGGGATTGACTCTCTTTTGCAGCCTGTCTCTAGTGGCCAGTCGATGAATTGCAGTTTAAGTCACTTCCGTGTTGGATTCAAGAGAGAGACCAGAAGGTTGTCACTTTATCCTTGCTTTTTGTTTTCTCCTGAGTCAACATTTGAGCTGATTTGATGACTATTGTCCTCTGTAGAGCTGCTTATAGATGAATTTCAATTTTGCAACATTACCACTGTTCAGAGATGAACATAAAGCGCTGTAGAGATAGCTGTGGCTTGACTCCTGCTTTACAGCTGTGTGAATGTAGAGTAGATTATATATTATTACACATTGGATTTGCTATTGCTTGTTAGATGTTAAAAGGATGTGTTCCTCCCGCTTGTGTAACGCAGGTCTTCAGTGTTCCTCCCGCTTGTGGAACGCAGGTCTTCAGTGTTCCTCCCGCTTGTGGAACGCAGGTCTTCAGTGTTCCTCCCGCTTGTGGAACGCTGCTCTTCAGTGTTCCTCCCGCTTGTGGAACGCAGGTCTTCAGTGTTCCTCCCGCTTGTGGAACGCAGGTCTTCAGTGTTCCTCCCGCTTGTGGAACGCAGGTCTTCAGTGTTCCTCCCGCTTGTGTAACGCAGGTCTTCAGTGTTCCTCCCGCTTGTGGAACGCAGGTCTTCAGTGTTCCTCCCGCTTGTGGAACGCAGGTCTTCAGTGTTCCTCCCGCTTGTGGAACGCAGGTCTTCAGTGTTCCTCCCGCTTGTGGAACGCTGCTCTTCAGTGTTCCTCCCGCTTGTGGAACGCAGGTCTTCAGTGTTCCTCCCGCTTGTGGAACGCTGGTCTTCAGTGTTCCTCCCGCTTGTGTAACGCAGGTCTTCAGTGTTCCTCCCGCTTGTGGAACGCAGGTCTTCAGTGTTCCTCCCGCTTGTGTAACGCAGGTCTTCAGTGTTCCTCCCGCTTGTGTAACGCTGGTCTTCAGTGTTCCTCCCGCTTGTGGAACGCAGGTCTTCAGTGTTCCTCCCGCTTGTGGAACGCAGGTCTTCAGTGTTCCTCCCGCTTGTGGAACGCAGGTCTTCAGTGTTCCTCCCGCTTGTGGAACGCAGGTCTTCTGTGTTCCTCCCGCTTGTGGAACGCAGGTCTTCGGTGTTCCTCCCGCTTGTGGAACGCAGGTCTTCGGTGTTCCTCCCGCTTGTGTAACGCAGGTCTTCAGTGTTCCTCCCGCTTGTGTAACGCTGGTCTTCAGTGTTCCTCCCGCTTGTGGAACGCAGGTCTTCAGTGTTCCTCCCGCTTGTGGAACGCTGGTCTTCAGTGTTCCTCCCGCTTGTGTAACGCTGGTCTTCAGTGTTCCTCCCGCTTGTGTAACGCAGGTCCTCAGTGTTCCTCCCGCTTGTGGAACGCTGGTCTTCAGTGTTCCTCCCGCTTGTGTAACGCAGGTCCTCAGTGTTCCTCCCGCTTGTGGAACGCTGGTCTTCAGTGTTCCTCCCGCTTGTGGAACGCAGGTCTTCAGTGTTCCTCCCGCTTGTGGAACGCAGGTCTTCAGTGTTCCTCCCGCTTGTGGAACGCAGGTCTTCAGTGTTCCTCCCGCTTGTGTAACGCAGGTCCTCAGTGTTCCTCCCGCTTGTGTAACGCAGGTCTTCAGTGTTCCTCCCGCTTGTGTAACGCAGGTCTTCAGTGTTCCCCCCGCTTGTGGAACGCTGGTCTTCAGTGTTCCCCCCGCTTGTGGAACGCAGGTCCTCAGTGTTCCTCCCGCTTGTGTAACGCAGGTCTTCAGTGTTCCTCCCGCTTGTGTAACGCAGGTCTTCAGTGTTCCTCCCGCTTGTGTAACGCAGGTCCTCAGTGTTCCTCCCGCTTGTGTAACGCAGGTCTTCAGTGTTCCTCCCGCTTGTGTAACGCAGGTCTTCAGTGTTCCCCCCGCTTGTGGAACGCTGGTCTTCAGTGTTCCTCCCGCTTGTGGAACGCAGGTCTTCAGTGTTCCCCCCGCTTGTGGAACGCTGGTCTTCAGTGTTCCTCCCGCTTGTGTAACGCTGGTCTTCAGTGTTCCTCCCGCTTGTGGAACGCAGGTCTTCAGTGTTCCCCCCGCTTGTGGAACGCTGGTCTTCAGTGTTCCTCCCGCTTGTGTAACGCAGGTCTTCAGTGTTCCTCCCGCTTGTGTAACGCAGGTCCTCAGTGTTCCTCCCGCTTGTGTAACGCAGGTCTTCAGTGTTCCTCCCGCTTGTGTAACGCAGGTCTTCAGTGTTCCTCCCGCTTGTGTAACGCAGGTCTTCAGTGTTCCTCCCGCTTGTGTAACGCAGGTCCTCAGTGTTCCTCCCGCTTGTGTAACGCAGGTCCTCAGTGTTCCTCCCGCTTGTGTAACGCAGGTCTTCAGTGTTCCCCCCGCTTGTGTAACGCAGGTCTTCAGTGTTCCCCCCGCTTGTGGAACGCTGGTCTTCAGTGTTCCTCCCGCTTGTGGAACGCTGGTCTTCAGTGTTCCTCCCGCTTGTGGAACGCAGGTCTTCAGTGTTCCTCCCGCTTGTGTAACGCAGGTCTTCAGTGTTCCTCCCGCTTGTGTAACGCAGGTCCTCAGTGTTCCTCCCGCTTGTGTAACGCAGGTCTTCAGTGTTCCTCCCGCTTGTGTAACGCAGGTCTTCAGTGTTCCTCCCGCTTGTGTAACGCAGGTCTTCAGTGTTCCTCCCGCTTGTGTAACGCAGGTCCTCAGTGTTCCTCCCGCTTGTGTAACGCAGGTCCTCAGTGTTCCTCCCGCTTGTGTAACGCAGGTCTTCAGTGTTCCCCCCGCTTGTGTAACGCAGGTCTTCAGTGTTCCCCCCGCTTGTGGAACGCTGGTCTTCAGTGTTCCTCCCGCTTGTGGAACGCTGGTCTTCAGTGTTCCTCCCGCTTGTGGAACGCAGGTCTTCAGTATAAAATGAAATCAAGAGCTTGTGTGTGTCTGCTCTAGGTTTTCACCGCTGTCAAAATAAAAGTCCCGGCTATGACACTTATCGGCCCAACAGAAAAACTTAGCAGCTGATGCCCATAATTAATAAATGCCAAATATTGACAGTTAATATCGTCCTCTTCGTGCTGAAGGGCCTCATGGAGCCGCTGTTGTGTGTGTGTGTGTGTGTGTGTGTGTGTGTGTGTGTGTGTGTGTGTGTGTGTGTGTGTGTGTCTCAGTGATGTTCAGTGCTAGTGTGTCTCAGTGATGTTCAGTGCTAGAGATGCTTGTGTAACTAATGCTGGTCCTGTGTGATCTGATTGTGTGTGTGTGTGTGTGTGTTCACCTGCAGGCGGCCCGCAGAACAGCGACACGGACACACCTGAGGACGCTTCATCACAGGTGAGGCTCACACACACACACACAGGGAATTATCATTCAGCAAAGAGCACAGATAATACATATTTGATGAAAGTGTGTGTGAGTGTGTGGGAAGTACTGACAGGAGACTGTAGTCACAGGAAGTGTCTCTTAGCAACCACAGGATGTTCATTATTGGAACAGATATAAACAGACCTGTACACACACTCCTCACTCATGTGACACACACACACACACACACAGCATTATCAGTGTGACATTTCCTCTTTCTGTTTCTTATGGTGCGTCGGCTGCTTTCACACGTGTGTCACATGACCTCTGTGTTCTGATGCGTGACGCAGTAATGCTTCACCAGTGTGAACGTTAGGCGTGTGTAATAAACATGTTTTTTTAAAGATGATGTTTATGAAACGAAAGGATGTCACGCAAATGCGCAAACATGAAAGAAGTCAATATTCCCGAGTCATTTAAAAGATTAATTCAAAATGAACGGGTCATTCATGATTGGCCCTCTTTACTTCAAAGTGAAGCTGAGAAAACATGATTGTGGGAATTTGCCTGTCAAAGTTTTTTAAAAAGTGTTCATTATTCTAAGGTACCATTAATTATAAATCTGTGTTAAATAGGGTACATCTGGATGGCCCATGTGGCATTAAAGTTGATTAATATTTTATGTAAAATATGCAGTATTCATTCATGGGGATCCAAACTGTAGGAATGACCCAAATATTTCTTGTATCTGTCAATCAATACGAGGTCATCAAAGCTACAGGTGTAAGAGCTTCTGTGATCTGTGACATCATGCTGAGTTTTACTGAGTGTGTTGAAGTGTGTGTGCTGTGATTGACAGGAGAGTGTGTGTGTGGAGACGCCCGTGAGAGACGTCTTCTGTCCTCGAGCCATCGGCTCCAGCGAACTCTCCCGCGGCTCTTATGTGCGAGTGCAGCCCTTCGACCACACGCTCACAGCTAACCAGCGGTTCCTGCCTCCACAGGTACACACACACACACACACTCTCACACACACACACACACACACACACACACTCACACTCACACTCACACTCTCTCTCACACACACACACACACTTCACTCCCGCGGCTCTTATGTGCAAGTGCAGCCCTTCGACCACACGCTCACAGCTAACCAGCGGTTCCTGCCTCCACAGGTACACGCGCACACACACACGCACACACACACACACACACACACACACACACACACACACACACACACACACACACACACACACACACTCACTCACACTCACACACATCACTCCCGTGGCTCTTACGTGCGAGTGCAGCCCTTCGACCACACGCTCACAGCTAACCAGCGGTTCCTGCCTCCACAGGTATACACACACACACACTCACACTCTCACACACTCACACTCACACTCACACTCTCACACATCACTCCCGTGGCTCTTACGTGCGAGTGCAGCCCTTCGATCACACGCTCACAGCTAACCAGCGGTTCCTGCCTCCACAGGTATACACACACACACTCACACTCTCACACACACACACACACTCTCACACTCACACTCTCACTCTCTCTCACACACACACACACACACACACACACACTTCACTCCCGCGGCTCTTATGTGCAAGTGCAGCCCTTCGATCACACGCTCACAGCTAACCAGCGGTTCCTGCGTCCACAGGTACACACACACACACACACACACACACACACACACACACACACACACACACACACACACGCATCACTCCCGTGGCTCTTACGTGCGAGTGCAGCCCTTCGATCACACGCTCACAGCTAACCAGCGGTTCCTGCCTCCACAGGTACACACACTCAAACACGTTTAGCTATACTAGAGAGGACATTCCATAGGCGTAATGCTTTATATACTGTACAAACTGTATATTCTATTCCCCTACACTAACCCTACCCCTAAACCTACCCATCACACACACACACACGTGCTAACACACACACACACACACACACACACACACAAAAACCCAGCAGAAGTGCAGGAATACGATCTCATCTCCAGGTGTCAGGACTCTTTCTGTTTCAGATGTTTACAGAAGCAGAGGAACTTCCTCCTGACGTGTGTGTGTGTGTGTGTGTGTGTGTGTGTGTGTCGCAGGTCTCCTTCAACCCCAGACGTCATGTGAGCTTCCACATGGACGAGGAGGAGATCGTGCGCATCAACCCGCGCAAGGACGTGCTGATCCGCGGCTACGAGGACTACCGGCACCCGGATCTGTGGAAGCGTGACCCTGAGCGCGAGGCCCCCGACGAGAAGAGCCCGTACACGTACGCCGAGGCCCCGGAGCGGCTCAAGCTCGCGGTGAAGACCCAGCAGCCCGCGACTAAAGCATCCCGGCGGCGGCGCGAGGACGGAGAGCGCTCGCGCTGCATCTACTGCCGCGAGGTGTTCAACCGCGAGGACAACCGGCGCGGGCAGTGCCAGGACGCGCCTGACCCCATACGCCAGTGCATCCACCGGGTGAGCTGCATGCTGTGTGCCGAGAGCATGCTCTACCACTGCATGTCCGACGCCGAGGGCGACTTCTCCGACCCCTGCTCCTGCGATGCCAGCGACCCGCACTTCTGCCTGCGCTGGCTAGCGCTGCTGGGGCTGGCGGTGCTAGCGCCCTGCATGTGCTGCTACCCGCCGCTGTTAGCCTGCCACCGCTGCGGAGAAGCCTGTCAATGCTGCGGCGGGAAGCACAAGGCCGCCGGCTGAGCGAGACGAGCCCGCGGATTTACACCGGCCCTCGACGGGCGTAGCGCAACTCAGTCCTGTGGAGAAAGCGTCAACCGCAGGCGTTAGCGGCGTCAGGAGGAGCGTCCTCGTCGCACGGACACGGAGAACACGCTAACACATCGTGTGCAACTATGAAGAAATGATATTGTGTACTTGTACAGTGGTTCTAACACTTGGCTTTTCCGTGAGTTATTAACCGTGCGCTAATGCGCAGATGCGCTAAACATGTTGTTAGCATTAACGACAGCGGTCGCTAAGACTCTTGTTTCACGCGGCTGTAGAATATATTCCAGATGTTTTCTTTTGATTCTGTCAATCATTAATCCTACAGGCACTTATAATCCTGCTCCTGTTCGAGACTTTTAACCGCTGACGGTTTAAAACCCTGGAGAGCCACAGGAAATGGACGTTTATTCTTACGGTGGAATACAAGTGTTTATATTTTACATGCATGTTTAAAAAGTGTTTTCTGTTTTTAAAATCGACCTTGTTTTGACTAATAACCAATGTTTTTTTTGTGCAAAGATGATGTGTTAGTTGACACATGTATTTGAAACGTGTTGTGGGTAAAATCCCGTCACGGTTAACTTTCTATGCAAGTATTTCCTTGAGACTCTCGGACCTCCGCACACACAGTCCCGTTCCTCACGTTAGCCGACGTTCAGGGAAACTTCGCACGGAAAAACTGTCTGTTGTCACTAGTGTATGAAGCACTTAAGTCACTTAAAAATCAGCTTTCTGTTGGTCTGCCAACTTTTGGTGCGTTCAAGTCCTCTTGGGAAGTTCGTATTTACGAGGTAAGTCGTGTTTATGACAGCGTTCAAGTCACTTTCGTCAAAGTAAGATGGCGGTGTACTTACTCTTAACTAATTACACAAAAATACAGCAAGGTTCTAGTTCTAGAAAATGAAGAACAAAGTAATGTGCATCAGAAGTGCTTGCTTTTTCATTTTTTTTTTTATTAATTTATGAAGCCACTGCAAATTTTATAGTTACATATATTGTTATATTACAATGCCATCATAATCTGTGCAGGCAGTTAGCTTACTTTGCTGTAAATAGAAAAGCCTGACAATATCACCGCTAAAACTAATACCCTTTAAGTATTGTGGTATTCGCCATGTTTTCGCTAACTGACACGCCCACAACTCGTAAAGATCGGCTCTTAAAGGAAATCCCGAGCTTCCCACGGGTATTCACAACATTGTTGAAAGCGTTAATAAATAAATACGATCTTTAAACATGACTTGAACACACAATTTGTGTTCCCTCACGCGGGATTCCGATTGAACTGACAGGATTTTGCCCGCGAAGTTTCCCCTAGCAACGGTAACGTGAGCGCGCGTTTCCATGACGACCCGCTGTAAATACCGAACACTATTCCCGCATTCGTGATGATCGCTGCTGACGGAACGTGTCGTGGTTTGATTTGACAGCATTATGTACATAGATCACCTGTTAATACTGTTTCACATTGAAAAGTAGTGGAGATGATGATGATGATGATGAATGACGTCCGAGATTTTAATCGAGATTCTCTCTAGTTTTGTATCGCCGAAAGATTAAAGGTTTGTGAAGCTCGTCTTATGAAGCTGCTAGAAACAATCACTAACTGCATCGCAAGAGTCTCCTTCCTCTACGGATGACTGTTAAACACGATCTAGTTGTAGTCTTTACCTTGAGGCGTGTGTGTGAGAGGCTTTAGCTCCGGAATCGGTCGATTTCTACGATCTTGCGAACATGCACCGCTTTCCTCGTGTGACGCAACCGTCATGTGACTACCAGTTTAATCACGTGCTGCTATTGTTTTTATATTCGTGTTTTCTTCTCTCTTCATGGAAATATAACTCTGGAATGCATAACTTCCCGTAGGCTCTGGCGAGATGGTGTCGTTCTCGTGAAGCTCTTCCGTGTTTCAGTGGTTTATCCCTCACTCTTCTCCTCCTCAGAAGTGCCTCATCCCCCTCTCCTCGCGCTCCGGCTCTGTAGTTCAGCTCTGATCTGTGTATAGCTGTTTCTATTATGGTTTGAAAATACTAAATATATGATGTAATATTTATAGTTCAGTAACTCATGTCATAGTTGTATTTTCTGTATACAGATGTAGCTTGTTACTTTCATAAATATACAATGTAAATATGCATACAGATGTTTGTAACTGTTTTTATGTTACACCGTACACTTATTACAGCAGTTAACATTACCATACACAATAAAAGGTGGATATAAATAGAACTTTGTGTGTGTGTGTGTGTGAGAGTGTGTGTGTCTGTCTGTGAGAATGTGTGTGCGTGTGTGTGTATCTCTGTGTGTGAGTGTGTGCATATGTGCTTGAGTGTGTGTAGTGCCTCAGTGTGTGTGTGTGTGTGTGTGTGTGTGTGTGTGTAGTGCCTCAGTGTGTGTGTCTGTGATAGTGTGTGTGTGCGCGTGCCTGTTCGTGTGTGTGTGAGTGTCTGTCTGTCTGTGAGTGTGTGTCTGTGAGAATGTGTATGTGTCTGTGAGTATCTCTGTGTGAGTGTGTGCATATGTGCTTGAGTGTGTGTAGTGTCTGTGCTTGAGTGTGTGTACTAGTGCCTCTGTGTGTGTATGTCTGTGATAGTGTGTGAATGTTCGGAGTGTGTGTGTGCGCGTGCCTGTTCGTGTGTAGTGTATCTCTTTGTGTGTGTGTGTGTTGAGTAAAGGATGTCTTCATATGTGAAATGGTGTGTAAGTAAAGGAACTGTTTCTACTGTTTGATTTCTTCAGACGCCTGTTCTCTGTTTGTCAGCTCTCTGACCCTAACTGTAGACGCTTCTCTTTTCTTTTAGAAACTGCTCAACATTTAGGGGCCGTTTAGACGACAGCGCTTTCAACTAAACTGAAGACTCGTGAGTTTTGGCCGTTCACGAGAGCAGCATTCTGAGGACTGAAAACTCACTTTTGAAAACTGGATTGAGAGCGCAAAGTTTAGAGACTGTTATTGTCTCTACAAAACTACACACACGTGAATCTGGTAATCGGTGACATCATGCAGCTGTATATTACACACACACACACACACACACACACCTACTGGCCTGAGATACCACACACACTTCGGCTCAGCAGAGGCTGTGATTGGATAATTGGAGTAACCAGTGGACCAATGGCATCGCAGCATTTCAGATGTTGGTTTGGTGGCTCCAGAGCCCGTCTACGGAGAGCCTGGCCACTCCCTATTAAGTCCTATTGTACCGAATTGTGGTTGTAGTTCCACCAGAGTTCCACTGGGGGCGATCGCCCATGAGTGCAGAATGAATGGGAGTCTATGGGGCTAGACGGCTAAATTTGTCCCTTTCACCCGATTGGCGTTGAGAAATCTCAGATTTGATTGTAGGTTTTGCAAGTTCAACATGGGTTATAGGTCGAAAGTTGAATGAACGAGTACTTATGTCCTTTCGATTTCTTACAGGTTGAGTTGTTGTTGCCCATAACACGCTAGCATTCTGCTAATGAACGCTGATTGGTCAGTGAAGGACCGATTACGACCAGAGATACAGCTTGATGGCATCGTGGCATCCGAAGCAGGACCAGAAACAAACAAAACAAGAACTCTTCTAGCACGTGTATTTACCTGTGTCAGCTGTGTTGTGTTTACCTGTGTCAGCTGTGTTGTGTGTTTACCTGTGTCAGCTGTGTTGTGTGTTTACCTGTGTCAGCTGTGTTGTGTGTTTACCTGTGTCAGCTGTGTTGTGTGTTTACCTGTGTCAGCTGTGTTGTCGATGCCTCGAGAGAAAAGAAAGTGCAGAGCGCGAAAGCACCAGTGACTGAAGAATTGCCGTAAAGCAGTATCTCTGGTCGTACGATGTGTATGACGTCATTGACATTTTAAAAGATTTTTTAAAGCAAATAAGTGACTCTAAAAAATCTAACACCCAGCAATGTGTAATTTCTTTGCATCTCCTTTCGAATACAGCATTCAAATTACTAGACACAAAATTATATCCTAAGAAAAGTGGATTTTGAGGGAAATAGCGCCATAGACCTCCATTCATTCTGCACTCGTCCTGTGAGCGCCCTCATGTGGAGCCAGAGTGGAACTGCAACCAGTTGAGGAGCCGGAAGTTTACTGAGAGTGAAACCTCTCCCCTTATTAGACATTCTCTGGTTTCTCTGAAACGAGCCCGATTGCAGAAACGTATGTTTTATTACGAATATTTTACGCCAATATCACAGGAAGAGATGATTTTGTTATCTTGAACAAACATTTACAGCACAATTTACATCATTACACTATAATGCTGTTTCGCAACAGGTGAACATGAAATCACATGTTGGCATAAACTAGCCTACACTTTTCTTACTAATGCGAATTTTATGTATCCCCCCAAAATACATAAATTTTTTTTTTTATACATTTTAATAATTTGATGTAAATAAAAAATAAACTTCACTTTTTTCTTTCTTCTTTTTTTTTTTTTACATTACATCTCATATTCTCATATCATCCAGGTGGATGCTGCACATTGGTGGTGGTTGAGGAGATCCCCCCTTCTATGTAAAGCGCTTTGAGTGCCGAGAAAAGCGCTATATAAATGTAATGAATTATTATTATTATTATTATTATTATCATATTTAATCGCCTCCTTGGTAAACAACTTTTGAAAACAGTGTAGTTTGAACAGTAGCAAAAAGAAAATGTTTTAAATGTTTTTTGGGGAAAAGCCCAAAAATGAAGAAGATGCTGTGTGTATCGCCACCTAGTGGACTCTTCTGCCTCGCCATCTGCGCATGCGCTATTTTGCGCGGACCTTCCCGATGACGGAGATTGCGCGCGCACGCGCAGGCGGCTGAAGTACTTTACTGTGCGTTCACACCGAACGCGAATAGCACGTCAAATTTGCACCTGCCGCGTCTAGTTATACGCATGACCACTTTGTGTCAATGTAAAAACAAAAGTTTGAAGCGAAATTTACGCGCTTCACGCGTGTCAGGCGAAAGTATCAAAAGTTTCGAAACCCATTTGCGGCCATCTTTTTACAAGATGTCTGATGTTGAGCGATCATTTATCGAGAGAGTCACCGCTCTGTATTTGCTCTGGAGAGCAGAACAGCGGCGTAGGGATCATCGTCGCCGTATTTGGGTCCACCAGACCCTTCAGAGGCGAACCCAGTTTGGCGAGTTTCACCATTTGCTCCAGGAGAGCTGCGCCTGAATGAAGGCCGCTATCGGCGGTGCTTCCGCCTGTCCCGCGCCCAGTTCGATGACCTGGCGGTGGGGCTGGAGGTCGCGCCGGAGGTTGTGACAGAAGCTCCATCAGCGCCTGCTCCACCTTCGACGGACCATCCTGGGACCGCTCACGGGGCCGCCGGCGGGCTCTCCTCCTCTGTTGGCCTGTGAAATAAAAAAAAATACAACACAGCACTGCAATGAGAAGGCAGAAAGATGATACCTGATTTTCATGTTCACAGTGAAGGTTTACATTTTTTTATTTAAATGCAAATGTGATACTGTGTTTAACTTGCTTTAACATATATTAAGTAATTAAAGTTATAGGCTTTAATTACTTAAAGTTATAATTTAGAGGCAGCCTGAAGCCTGATTCAAGCAATCATTAGGATATGGATTAAGGTAGACATAGTAGAATAATCTAATTGTGGGCCTGTTGGTATGGGTGGATCAGCCTCAGCAAAAACATGCGCCGGCCAGTGCATTTCTGCATCCTTCCTAATCTAAACTGGACGACCGGGAGAGGTTCTCTGGGGGAAGGCATTGTCTTTCCACAAGCCTAAGGGCCTGTCCCAATACCTCCCCTTACCCTAGATTTCTGCCCTAACCCTTGTTTTCGCGCATTCTCGTGTAGGGGTAGGGTGTCCCAATACTCTAAAGAGCAAGGGGGAGTGCTATTCTCCCCTTAAAATCAACCCTCAAAACATAGTGCTGTCCGATGCAGGCTTAAAACGAAGTGGAAGATGAAATTACCCAGGATACCTTGCGGACTCAGCAAGCCAGTAAATATTTTTTAAACAAGATGGCGGACACCGCTGGAAAGGAACAATTGAATTTTAAGTATATTTTCGCAAATAAGCATGTTAAAATTTCTAAATATGTTGGAATATGTTAGTTTGATGCACATCCAATGGACTGTTAAGTTTTGAACACTAATGTTAGAAAATATTTCACGAAGCTATCTATCTGACGATGTTCATTCGAGTGCTTCGAGAGAGTCTGCCCATCAAATATACATCTGATCTGGGTAGTTCGTCTAATTTTATTTTCGATTTTGGCTTCCAAGGATTATAAAAAGAAGATGTGAGGTAAAACTATTAAAAACTAGCCGCGTTCGTCTAGTGCTCATCTTTTTCTTTACAGCGCGCTGTCACTTCTCCCTAACGTTAAACCCAAACAGCACTGAGCACAATCAGTGATTGCTGTAAAATGCAGTGTCTGCTGATTCTAAATTGCGGGAGGTGTTTGATTGTAAAAAGAGCTATTATAAGCACAATGATCCGCGCAAGAGACGTTGACCCTGTTCCCATGGCAGCGCGCGTTCGGAAACGGACTGCAACTAGACAAGCAAACTATTCTTTGGGTTTCATGTGCGCGTCTAAACGATCAAATACAGACAAAAATATGCCTAAATGACCGGTTTGGAGATTCACTTTAACACAGTTTATGTCTTAAATGGGAGTTAGTTGTGGAATAGTTGGGAGAAAATGTGTATCATTAGATCTGCATTCGGTCTTAAAGTGGCAGCGTCTACTGTGATAAACGAACACAGCCCACACAACAGCTGGAACCGGCATTTTCTGAATGAAAAT
This sequence comes from Leuciscus leuciscus, assembly GCF_965113295.1. NCBI lineage: Eukaryota > Metazoa > Chordata > Actinopteri > Cypriniformes > Leuciscidae > Leuciscus > Leuciscus leuciscus. The sequence goes on from NC_138741.1 coordinate 39,797,547, forward strand.
AGTAGTAGACGCTGCGCGTGACGTAGTGAGGTTTGCCGCGCTAATTTGCATATGGTGGTGTCCCATTTCATAGGGAAAGATCTTCAACTCCACTTCCCTCGTTGAGGGGACTTTACTTTCGAGGGCACTCAAAACCAAGTGGAAGTTTTAAGGGGGGAGAAATGGGACAGGGCCTAACTCTAACTCCTCTAACCCTAACCTAACCCTAACTCTAACCCTAACCCTTTCGTCCAAACAGACGTGAGGTATCTCGTAGATGCCCCTCCTTCACATCTAACCTAATCTTAACATCAGTTTCCCCTGCTTGCAGCCCATATTGGCATAACCCATGGCGATTTAGCCCGCTTTTATAATTTTATACAGCTCTCTGGACGTTATTTTGGTTCGCCCATGCGTTTATGTAGAAGTGGCCAGTTGAACGATGGACAGTGCTTAACCTGCACCTTACCTCAGGTGGGTGTATGGACGTTCGTTTCCCCTAACCCTAACCCTAACCCAAAAAGGGGGACCAGAGGGTGTGTGCCAATTACAGGGGTATCACAATTCTCAGCCTCCCTGGTAAAGTCTACTCCAAGGTGCTGGAAAGGAGGGTTCGGCCGATAGTCGAACCTCGGGTTGAAGAAGAACAATGCGGATTCCGTCCTGGTCGTGGAACAACGGACCAGCTTTTCACTCTCGCAAGGATCCTGGAGGGAGCCTGGGAGTATGCCCAACCTGTCTACATGTGTTTTGTGGATCTGGAGAAGGCGTATGACCGGGTCCCCTGGGAGATACTGTGGGAGGTGCTGCGGGAGTATGGGGTGAGGGGGTCTCTTCTCGGGGCCATCCAATCTCTGTATGACCAAAGCGTAAGCTGTGTCCGGGTTCTCGGCAGTAAGTCGGACTCGTTTCAGGTGAGGGTTGGCCTCCGCCAGGGTTGCGCTTTGTCACCAATCCTGTTTGTAATATTTATGGACAGGATATCAAGGCGTAGTCGGGGTGGGGAGGGGTTGCGGTTCGGTGGGCTGGGGATCTCATCTCTGCTCTTTGCAGATGATGTGGTCCTGATGGCATCATCGGCCTGCGACCTTCAGCACTCACTGAATCGGTTCGCAGCCGAGTGTGAAGCGGCCGGGATGAGGATCAGCACCTCTAAATCTGAGGCCATGGTTCTCAGCAGGAAATCGATGGAGTGCCTACTCCAGGTAGGGAATGAGTCCTTACCCCAAGTGAAAGAGTTCAAATACCTTGGGGTCTTGTTCGCGAGTGAGGGGACAATGGAGCGGGAGTTTGGTATGAGAATCGGTGCAGCGGGTGTGGTATTACATTCAATTTATCGCACCGTTGTGACGAAAAGAGAGCTGAGTCAGAAGGCAAAGCTCTCGATCTACCGGTCAGTTTTCGTTTCTACCCTCACCTATGGTCATGAAGGATGGGTCATGACTGAAAGAACGAGATCCAGGGTACAAGCGGCTGAAATGGGTTTCCTCAGGAGGGTGGCTGGCATCTCCCTTAGAGATAGGGTGAGAAGCTCAGTCATCCGTGAGGAGCTCGGAGTAGAGCCACTACTCATTTGCGTCGAAAGGAGCCAGTTGAGGTGGTTTGGGCATCTGGTAAGGATGCCCCCTGGGCGCCTCCCTAGGGAGGTGTTATAGGCACGTCCAGCTGGGAGGAGGCCTTGGGGAAGACCCAGGACTAGGTGGAGGGATTATATCTCCAACCTAGCCTGGGAACGCCTCGGGATCCCCCAGTCGGAGCTGGTTAATGTGGCTCGGGAAAGGGAAGTTTGGGGTCCCTTGCTGGAGCTGCTGCCCCCGCGACCCGACCCCGGATAAGCGGACGAAGATGGATGGACAAAGAGACATATGAAAGTGCAGGTTCAAGAATAATTTTTTTTTATCCGAGGTGTAGTCGGAAGAGATGTGTTTTTAGCCTTCGGCGGAAGATGTGTAGGCTTTCGGCCATCCTGATGTCGATAGGGAGCTTGTTCCACCATTTGGGAGCCAGGACAGTGTGATCGCAACAGTCGGGATTTCGTTGAGTGATTAGTTCTCCCTCGCTGTGATGGGGCAGCAAGCAGTTTGGCTGATGCAGAGCGAAGTGGGCGGGTTGGGGTATATGGTTTGACCATGTCCTGGATGTAAGCTGGGGCTGATCCGTTCGTGGCCCTGTATGTAAGTACTAGTGTCTTGAAGCGGATGCGGGCAGCAATTGGTAACCAGTGAAGAGAGCGGAGGAGCGTTGTAGTGTGAGAGAACTTGGGGAGGTTGAAGACAAGTCGAGCTGCTGCGTTCTGAATGAGCTGCAGGGGCCGGATGGCACATGCAGGCAGACCAATCAGGAGGGAGTTGCAGTAGTCTAGACGTGATCTGACTAGAGCCTGAACCATAACCTGAGCCGCCTTCTGCGTTAGAAGGGGACGTATCCTTCTGATGTTATGCAACATGCATCTGCACGATCGGGTAGTTGCAGCAATGTTGGCAGTGAAGGAGAGTTGGTCGTCAAGTGTCACACCCAAGTTTCTAGCAGTCTGGGTTATTATTATTATTATTAATAATACCATCTGTTCACATAATAACTAGCAGCAACACGTGTTTGTAATTATTCCTATTAATGAAGTTATTTCTGTTTAGTGAACATCAAGTGTGAAGTGAAGCAGAGAACAGTGGTACCAGATGGTGACAGTTTCCAACGGTTTCATTTAGTTGCAATAATTAAGAAAAGCATACAGTTCATGAGAAGGTTGTATATTTAAAGTGCAGCATACTGTATGTAAAATGTTTAGTTTTTTTATCACAATCAAATTATTCAACACCAGCCCAGCATTTGTTTACTTTATATAACAGTTTGCTAAACCCCTCCCACAAACATTATTATCCAGTCATAGCTCGGCAACTGTAACAAGTCACAACCTTATACACAGGGCTGTTCAATTCCGGATTTTTTGGAATCGATTCCGATTCCGATTCCTGTTTCTGGAATCGAAAGAATCGATTCCTCACTGTTATTTTCGATTCTTTTTTTTTTAAATACCAACGCCGTTTCTAACATTGTCGCGTCTTACACAGGGAGAAACTCTCTACACCGGGCGTGACAAAGCGACCGTTGCAAATCCATTTGTCCTTCCTATTAGACGTATTGCGAGTGCTGCTTGGTCATAAATAGAATGAGGCATTTACTTCTGGGATTTGTCACGTCGTGCTTCCTGCGTCAGGTGTAGACAGTAGACACAGTGTAAAGACTAGGAATATGTTCACCATATACATATAACCTAACCCTACACACACACACACACGTACTGTATACATGCACTTATGTATGTGGATAGATGGATAGATTTTTATTTATTTGTGGTACATATATTTCATCCAGCATCATAAAACTATAGCTAAAATTCCTGTTAAATTCTAAAAGCATTTTGTTCAGGAACAGACTCATGCACACTTTACACATACAAACTTTTTAGGCCTGTAGTTTACACCTCTAAACTTTTTTTTAGGGCCTTTACATATATAAACTTTTTTTACACGCACACCAGCAAACTAACACCGTTTTTACGGCGACACAAATAAAGCACGAAAAGAGCTCTTTTCTGTCTGTGTCATATGTAGGTCACGTGCCCACTATAATGTTCGCACCGTCTATGGTTCGCACCCCTACACACAAGCACCGTTCCCACAGTAACCACTCCTCCAGGTCACGCTGCGAATGCAATAAATGTAACGTTAGGTCGCGTGCCCACTATAAAGTGCGCACCACTACACACAAGCACTGTTCCCACAGTATCAAGTTTTCGTAAAAAAAGTTAAATACCTTGGAGGCATTCTTCTTCACGTGAGTGTGATCGATTGTTGTTGTCGATTGATTTAATAAATCAGATTTATTCTTCTTGTCCTAAACTACAACGAGTAAGATCCAACCCCGCCCAGCAACCAATTCTAATGATTTCATTGGGTCAGTCATTGCGCTGATTGCCTACACAATGCTGAAATAATCATCCTACCCTAAACCATACTGTGTCACGACTGGATCCATTTATTTAGTCTGAACTTTATTTCTTTACAGGTGACGTGATTGTGTTGACAAATGAAATCGGCTACAGGCCGCGGTTTGTGTTAAAAAAAAAATCTTAAAGAGGAGTCGATTCCCCTTAATGGAATCGACTCTCAATTCCCAACGCCTCGGAATCGAGGAATCGATTCTTTTTGGAATCGATTCTCAGCCCTACTTATACAGTCTATGGTCACAACACTTGCCAATGACAGGCACAGGTTAAACAACTTTCAAATGAGGGAATATTTTAGGATTCAAATTTAAAATTGCCAAGTAAACAACTTTAAATATTCTAAAACTAAATAATATTAATACATATCTGTTATTATAACTCCAAATATCCTCCAGCCATGGAGAGATTTTGAGACAACAGGCCCCTGGACGAACTTGTAAAACATCCTCTACCCCTTACATTTTGTGTCTTTGTGGTCATTTTGCTCTTCTTTTCACCATTGTGGTGCTTCAGAGGGCCAGAACTGACAACACTGCTTGTAGCCTATACTGCCATCTTGTGTATGAAGAGGGTAACTGATCATAATTATTTGGGCCATATCTGCAGCCTTAGAACAAGGTGTGAAGCTGCATGTCTTCTTGTGCTCTTAGGTCATTCATGGGAATAACCTTAAATAAGTAACTAGATAAGGAATACTGTCTGCAGGAGATAAGAGGGTTGTGGAGGTTATAAATCTGATACAGGCGCTGATTCTTTCTGGCCCTGTTTTTCATGCTCCCCGTTGGTCATAATTAGAAGACGTTTTATGCTGATTATAACTGTACATATATAATTTCTTCGTGTATTCTTGAACCTTCTTGTCAACTATACTGATTCTAAGTTAGGTTCCTTAAAATGCTGTGATGATATTAAAGGGTAACTAGCGTTCCTGGTTCAACCTTTCAACCTTTTTGTGTCTAAGTGACTGATGGGAACAACAATCTTTGGCATTGGTCCAGTATTAAGCAAGATCGCTGCAGTCGGCAGTGGTGAAACAAGCTACAATGTAAGTTAAAAGGGCAATTGCCCAGTCAAGTCAAGTCAAGTCATCTTCATTTATATAGCGCTTTTAACAATTTAGATTGTTTCAAAGCAGCTTTACAGAGATAAGCGTATAATTTAAGGTAACAGAGATTGTTTTGGCTTTATAGCGGTTCTTTAATAAAGATATTTTCCAGCTAAAGTTAGTTTTGATTGATTCGCTTCCGTCGCAACGATCATTTGTTATTAAATTAGGGGCCGCTAAGACGACACCATTCTCTCTACACAGACTTTAAACGTGTACCTGTGAGAAACGCTGATGGCGTTCACATGCGCATTAATAATTGGTTCTATAGTTATGTGTGTTTGAGTATATGTGCGCAGGTTTGTAATTCCCTACAAACCAAGCCTAAACAAAGTACTGGTGTTTCCTTATAAATTTTGATACAGAATTTTATTTTATTTGTCACTTCGGGGTAGATACGCAAATTGAATTTTCCCGATGACGCTATATCTGTAGAGTGGTAAAGGGATCCTCCATAGGGAGAGACTAGTTGGCACTTCAGCACTGCGTTGTCATCGGGTCCAGGCGAAGGTCCTTCGTCAGATCTGGATACGGCCTGGATCCGGCAGGCTGCGGGAAAACCTCGGGATAAACAAAGACACTAAAATTAGCGTAGATGCCATTCTTCTCATGATGTAACGAGTACATCAGGATTTATGGGAAGTGTTCCCGGTTCCAGCTGATCTAATCTATGCAGCCTAACATTGAATTAAAGAAGTCTATAATGTATTATGTGAATGCTAGGTCAAAGAGATGTGTCTTTAGTCTAGCTTTGAAATGACAGAGTGTGTCTGCTTCCCGGACAATGGTAGGAAGGCTGTTCAAGAAGTTTTGGTGCTAAATAGGAATAGGATCTACCACCAGCAGTCGATTTTGATATTCTAGGTTTTATGTATTATGTATATATCCTTTACAAAAAATAGCCGAAAAGTCGGAAGTTGGACAGAAGTACAAAGAGCTGCCAACTCTCACGAATTCACTGTGAGACTCACGCAATTGACACTTTTCACACGCTCTCACGACACACATCCATTTTCTCACGCACAGAAAAATCACGAAGCAAAGAGGACACTGAGACCGACAGACTAGACAGAGCAGGATACTTTATGATATAAAAGAATCTCAACTCTCAGATTCTGTCAATTTTATTACGAAATGCAAACAATAAATGTAAATGTTACGTGACAGATCCCTAGCGCACGTGAACCGATCATCTCTACTAGCTAATAGTAAAAAAACACGAACACTGTTGAGAGATACAACTTACCGAAATGTATATCCCTCATACATAATATCGATCAATCAGTGTTTTTTATCAGCGTGAAGAGGTCAATAACATAGCTGGAGAACAATATTTTTACTTATATCATTAAATACAGTTGTTATTATAATTTTAAAAAACGCATTATATTTAATTTGAGTTATTTTTAACCTTAAATAATACTGCCAGCTGATAGGGCTCTCTGTGTGTTTAGAGCATTAGGTGAGTTGTTTTTTTCTTGAGAAAAATTAACGCCTATCTTGAGTACCTAATATTTATCCAAATGAGTCAATATTAAATCAAATCACAATAATTGAATTGAATTGAAATAATAAAAAAGCGTAGCTTACCAGAAATTGTACCATGCACCATAAAATGTACATATAATTTTACACTTATGCTATGCCTGAAATGGGCACTTTTTGTGACAGCAACCCTATCATTTTTTATCAAAGATGTGGCTTAACTTCAGAATTTGAATTAAAATCAGTATTCTTATGATTGCTCTGAACATTTCTGACTAAGTTCAACAAACATTAAATTACTTATTCATAAACTTAAAAAAATAATTAATAAAAATGTAGGTGTGACGGGGTTGAGACTAGGGTAACAGGGTTGAAGATGGTAACGGGGCTGAAGAGACAAATACAGCTAAACATATACGTAGTTGTTTTTTACTCAAATTCACTGTAAGATTTTCTATAAACGCAAGTTACAAATACCCTGGGGGCTAAGCCCCCCCGTCTTCCAATCCTAGTGACGTCCCTGGGTCTAACATATTTTTAACACGGAGTGGGCTTTGCAGCCTTGGCTAAATGTAATTTACACGAGACTAGACAATGATCTGAGATGTCATCGCTCTGCTTCATGTGATAATATTAGATCTAGAGTATGATTACGACGATGAGTAGGTCCTGACACATGTTGTCTAACTCCAATAGAGTTTACAATGTCTTTAAATGCCAATTCCAATGCATCTTTTTCATTATCTATGTGTATATTAAAATCACCAACAATTAGTACTTTATCTGCAGGCAATATTAATTCTGATAGAAAGTCCGCAAATTCTTTGATAAAGTCTGTATGGTGCCCTGGTGGCCTGTATACAGTAGCCAGCACAAATCTCAAATGTGATTTATCGTTTATACTATATATTTTTACATTAAGCACCAACACTTCAAAAGAAGTATATTTAAAATTTGATTTCTTAGTGGTTTTGAAAATATTACTATAGATTACAGCAACACCTCCCCCTTTGCGTTTCAGACGAGGTTCATGTTTATAACAGTAATCTTGCGGGGTGGACTCATTTAAAGTAATGTAATCGTTTGGTTTTAGCCAGGTTTCTGTCAAACACAGCACATCTAGATTATTATCTGAAATCATATCATAAACAATGAGTGCTTTTGAAGTAAGCGATCGAATATTCAGCAACCCAAGCTTTAGCATTTGCTCATCTGTATTATATCTGTTTTTTATTTATTGAACATCAATTACATTTTTAGCCTTAGATTGGTTTGAACGTTTTTTGGATTTCCAAATTCTGGGAACAGACACAGTCTCTATGTGATGATATCTAGGTGAAAGAGGCTCTATGTGATGGGATTTATCTGACCTTGGTGACGTGAGACAGCTAGCAGACAGTCGGTTTAGCCAGTCTGTCTGCTTCCTGACCTGAGCCCCAGATTGTCATGTTTGAGCTCTAAGACTATGAGCCATATTACTAGAGAGAAGAGCAGCACCATCCCAGGACGGATGAATACCATCTCTTTTCAACAGGTCAGGTTTGCCCCAAAAACTTTTCCAATTGTCTATGAATTCTATATTATTTTTTTATATACCAGCCCAGCTGGTATTTACCTTCACAAAAGTGCTAGTTTTGCCACTGAAAGGCTCAGATTATTATTATTCTAAGTGACACAATTATGGAAAGGATCCCTACAGAGATAGACCTTTAAAAACCTCTTTGAGACCTTTATGTTTAACCAGAAAAAGCTCTGAAGTTGCTAGCGCTAAACCCACCAGACTCCATTTAAAGGGATACTTCAGCTCTGGGAAGATGAATGTGTATTTAAAATAGGTCATTTAAGTAGAAGAAATGTGAAGAAATTTTTGAATTTGGAGCTTTCTAGACTGAGAAAAGCCAGAAAATGTATTTTTGGCTTATGTGGATGAAAGACAACAACTCCCAGTATGCACTTGCTTCGCTGCCCTAGGAGACCACTCCTACCGGTAAGAGAGCGCAGTTGAACAACAAGGCTATTAGGTTAGCCTACGTGATAAGTTTGCCAGGGATTTAGAGATCGCACAAAATGTCTGGGATTCGGCTTTTGCGTTCTACAGTCGCCATTCATTATGTTTACTGTGGCGAGCAGGATGAGGCTGAGGGGCGCGGGAGAACGGCGCGAGGCCGGTGGCGTGATTACTGAGACGCACGGGTCTCGTATCTCTCACGGAGGAGCGGGAAGTTTCTTAGCAATGTTAAAACGCACATCAACCGATTACTTGTTTAGCGTTCATGTAAACACTACATTCAGATTCACCAATCGGAATGAATTCAGTTAGATTGAAACAAAAGGTGTGCATGTAAACAGTGAATGGCGACCGCAGAACGCAAAAGCTGAATCCCGGACATTTTGAACGATCTCGCCCGCCGGACATGTCCGGGAAAAGGAGGATGGTAACCCCTACTTACTCAGCTTTCTCCTACTATTCAGCTTTCTCCACAGAACAAGAGCCTGTTAGCTTAGCTTCACTGTGTACATTCTGTGAGTGAGATCCCTCTATGGATGGACTGAAAACATGCGGGACAGCCCCTCCTACTGGCTGTAGTCTTTAGCCTCTGGCCGTAGTCTCTAGCCTCTGGCCAGAAAATCCTCAGATGACGCAAAATTACGATTTTTGCGTCATCGGAGGATTTTTTCCAGACAAAAAATACATAAATCTCTCCTCTCAGGGGGATATGAGGGTGGAAAGCACGGTAATTCGAAAATACTACAGGTTTTCTACTAATACAAAGCTTAATGCTAAATCCTGAAGTATCCCTTTAAAAAAGCAATACTTTTAGCATGTATAGAGCCAACATATTTTCACAGTAAACTGTGTGTTTATTTCAACCAAAACTACAGTTGTGATGGTTGGAAAAGTGGAAAGGCGACCCAAAAACGGCTTTTAATAGTTTTATTTTCTTTCTGTCGACTTTGAATGAAGTGTGTTTTACGATGCTAAAATTACTGTTTATTTACATGAAGTCTGGTAGGTTTAGCAAACACTATTTTAGAGCGTATTTTACTCTTGAACAGAAAGGTGGACCTCCTTAAAAATCCTGTTGTTGTCAGACACTAATACTAATCTGAGTCTGTCAGCAGCAAAACGAGCACTTTAGTGAAGGTAAAGCTTGTTTTCTGTCGACTGCAGCAATCTTGCAAAAATGTCAAGTATAAGATTGAGTTATATTAACTGTCGCAACCTGACATTCAATACTAATAGAAAACGTGGATTCAGGGCAACTGATACCAAACTGTCTGCCTTTAAAAAAAACAAGTACAAGGGTTTACTTCATCTCCTTTTTTTAAGGTGAGAAGAATCTACAAAATCAAATAATTTGTTTGTCTGGAGAAAGCTGTTCATGCCTTCATATCATCCAGCTGTATTACTGTAACTCTATATTCTGCATGGAATGGAAATTCAGAAACACAAGTAGTTATTCTTTCTTCCATTTTACAGTTCAAGCTGTGGTCAACAGCAATTGGCTTTGCCCACATATGTGAGCTTAGCTTCTAGTTAAACAAAATTGAACTTTTGGCATACGCCGGCTCCACTCTGCTAACCCTGGACATCCCAGCAAATTCCTCGCACTACACCACATTTACATTTACATTTACATTTACATTTAGTCATTTAGCAGACGCCCTTATCCAAAGCGACTTACAAATTAGGACTAAGTTCAGCGAGTCATCATAAAGAGGCAAAAGCAACAACAACGCAGGAAGTGCTCAAAATACGAAGTTCAGGTATTATTCAGAGTAGCATAAGCCTGATAAGTGATGTTTCAAAGGGAAAGGAATTTTTTTTTTTTTTTTTTTTTACTATAAGGTTAAGTGCTCACGGAAGAGATTGGTTTTCAGCTGTTTTTTGAATGTTGTCAGGGATTCTGCATTCCGGATGAGGGTGGGGAGAGCGTTCCACCAGCATGGAACTGTAAATGAGAATGTTCTGGAAAGTGATTTTGTGGCTTTCTGTGATGGAACCACGAGACGTCGCTCGTTGACCGATCGTAGGTGTCTGGTAGGGATGTAGACTCGTAGGAGTGAGTGAAAGTAGGAGGGAGCTGAGCCTGTGATAGTTCTGTAAGCAAGCGTCAGTGCCTTGAACTTGATGCGAGCAGCGAGAGGTAGCCAGTGTAGAGAGATGAACAGAGGAGTGACGTGGGCCCTCTTGGGCTCGTTGAAGACAAGACGAGCTGCAGCATTCTGGATGAAAAAAACCAATAATGAAGAGGCGCTTAATGTGAATACGCCCACATGGAACTAGTAAACATGAAATACACACACATCCATTCAAATTAAGCATACTGTGATTCAAGATAATTGAAACAAAAAGAAACAAATTCTAGATGATATTACCGGATAATTTAAGGTTGTGTTGGCCAGAATGAGTTAACCTGTAGCCTACTTATCTGGAATAATAAAACAACAGCATTAGTGTACTTGCAGTAGAAAGGTGTGTGTGATCCTCTGAGGCTGGTCTGTGGTTTCTGTCTTTATATTTGTCTCTGAGGGACAAACTCCACCTTATATTTATTTATTGCAAGAAGGAGGTGCAAAAAAAGAAGCAGGCTGATTTTTAGACTGATGTTTTAAATGTGCAGGACAAAGTCTGCAGCCATGCCAACTGCTCTGTGAGGCTGTAGGACTCTTTTGAGCTAAATGCTAACCTCATCATGCTAACATGCTCACAATGGCAATGCTAATATTTTAGCGTGTTAACGTACTAAAATTAACTATTATCAGTAAACACAAAGTACAGCTTTGGCTGATGGGACAATCAATAGTTCTGCAGGTATTTCAGTCAAATGTATTTGTCACGTGAAATCACATGAAATAAAAATTCTGTGAAATGTAATCCTGTCAATTCCTCCAATTTATGCATTAATAATAATATAGGGTGAATACTGGTGAAGTCGGACACTTTCCAAACATTTACCTTCTGCGTAATTTTTAATTATGATCCAAATGTCTTAGCCCCTCATATGGTACTATTCTGAATAGTTCAAGAGCTCTATATAGAAGAAACGAATAAAAAACACGATGGATGACTTAAAAAATACATTTACTTGGTAAACCTTTAATGGCAGACTGGGACACTTAGAAAACCTATTCAAGTGTTATTCATGTTTGGGTTTTTTTAGGTGCAGGTACAGCAGATATGCCCCTTCCAGCCCCTTCCTCACCTGTCCACAATATTTTCTATTGGGTTTAATTTACTTCATATACATTTTAATTTAAAAAAGAGAAACCCGGGCGCCCAGATAGCTCAGTTGGTAGAGCGGGCGTCCATGTATAGAGGGTTACTCCTCGACGCAGCGGGACCGGGTTCCATTCTCTCTCTCTCTCCCCTTCCGTATCTTCATCTGTCCTGTCAGAATAAAGGCCTAAAATGCCCCCCAAAAAATCTTAAAAATAAGATAATGAACATTTATTATAGGGTTATTTATTTCACAGTAGCTTAATTTCCTTTGTGCTTTGTGTACAGTAGGCTATGTCAGTCTACATTTAAATACAGCCAATGCAAGCGAATGGTTCCCTGTCTTCAATGAGGTCGTTCTCCTCGCCACATCTCATGGAACCAAAACTCTCAAACAATGCACATGATCCAATCCTCACTTATTAAAAGTCAATCTTTGTTAAAATATCTACTTAGTTAGCTAAATGTATGAGCAACAGATACAATTGGAACTCAATTCCTTTATTAGAATGACTTGAATGGCTGTCCCAGTTTAACAATACGCTATCAGTAGTGAAGTGCTGAAATATTTGTGGAATTACTTTTTGACCCAAAACCAGTCTTGAAACTGACACTGGCATACCTAATTCAGGAGTTTCTGCTGAATCAATCAGGCGTTAAACTGAACAAAGATTATAGTCCATAACCTAAATACTTGGGCTAAATCATTTCAAGAACACATATGGCAATATTATTTCATACAAGGTCTATAAATAAAACACATTATTTGCTCACCGATGGAGAAATTAAAACTGGGAAGAAGATTTTTTGCTAAGTGAAACTTAAATTTATAGGAAACTTATAACTGACCTGGAAATACCAACATTACCTGCAATAAACGGTGTGAGCCGATTAAAAATGGATGATTTAGGGTAGAAAGGAGCTAAAAAGAGACAAATATAATTGATGAAATACAAAGAGAACAAAACATTTCGACAAAATCAATTTATTTTCACATCTCAATCACATAACACAACACAACTTACGAGGCGCCGCCCCTTTGCTGGCGACTCTGCTACCACTGTGCGTCTGAACGTCCGTGTTTTATGTGTTTTGTGACTCCTCAGAAGTTTTTTTAATTCTGGATTATTAGTGTGAGTGATCCCTGATGACATGATTATGGTTTTATTCAACTATCGTACCGTTGTTTGCCTTCTGTGGCTGTGGACTTTGATTGTTTGGAAAGCCGCACAAACAACATTCCAGGTGGTGAGAGAACCCGGCCCGCCTCTTATAATGTACAGCCGGCAGGAGCTTCTTCAGCTGCGGGTTTCTAAACCAGGATTACTGGATCATGATGTCGATCTGACAGATATCAAGCTTAGGGCCAAAGGAAGGAAGAGAGGCTGCAGAGGAGGTGTTCGGGTTGGAAACCGTCGGCGGGGACATAAACCTGTTCTACCCTCGGTCATCATGGGGAATGTCCGCTCCCTTGTCAACAAGGCGGACGAGTTGACAGCTTGTATGAAGTTTGATCGCATGTTTCGGCAGACCAGTTTATTCTGTTTTTCTGAGACGTGGCTGTCCGACAGGATACCTGATTCTCACGTGGAGATGGAAGGTTTCGCACTATATATAGGGTGGACAGAGATCAAGCAAACACGGGTAAGAAGCAAGGTGGAGGTGTTTGTTTGTATGTGAACGATCGGTGGTGTCATACCCAACATGCTACGGTAAAAGAGAGAGTTTGTGATCCGAACATTGAGCTTATTGCAGTAAGTTGTCGACCTTACTACTTACCCAGGGAGTTTTCCCATGTCATTGTCATGGTGGTGTATATTCCCCCATCGGGTAATGGGAAATGTGCCACTGAGACTATTTCGAGAATCACGCATGACTTACAGCGCTCCTCTCCAGATGCGCTGGTTATCTTAAACGGGGATTTTAATCACTGCTCTCTCTCCACAACTCTGCCGTCTCTTAAACAAATGGTGACGTGTCCTACGAGGGGTGACAAAACTATTGACTTGTTCTATACGAACGTTAAGGATGGTTATGTTGATAAACTGCTTCCTCCACTGGGTAAATCGGACCATAATTTGATAACCTTGATGTCTAAATATAGTCCAGTGATACGGAAACAGCCGATAACGTCTAAGACTGTGCGCATCTGGTCAGAGGATGCCTGTGAAACATTAAGGGGGTGCTTTGAGTGCACAGACTGGACTGTGTTCTTTGATTTGGACAGTATTTCTGACAAAGTAACTTGTTATATTAATTATTGTGTTGAGTCTATGATCCCTTCTAAACTAATCAAAATTTTTCCCAATAACAAACCATGGGTCACCAGAGAAGTTAAGGCTGCTATAAATAAGAAGAAAGCTGCTTTTTACAGTGGTGATAAAGAAAGAATTAAAAACGCTCAAAGAGAGATGAAAGTCATTATCAGACAGGGTAAATTAAAGTATAAGGAAAGGTTGAAGGAAATATGTCCTGTAGCAACACAAGAGGACTATGGAATGGTATGAAGTCTATTACTGGATATGGGACCAGTAAACCCAGTTTATGTAATTTGGGTTTACAGGCTAACGATGCCAATACTTTTTTTGCAAGGTTTGATGAATTAGACTTTTCTTCACTTCATGAGAATGTCCTTTCTAATCTTAGGAAGAGCAGCTTTGAGGACTGTAGTCCAGCTATTATTCTTAACATTGAAGAGGTTCGTCAGCAGTTAAGGCGTATTAAACCAAATAAGGCAGCAGGCCCTGATGGTGTTCATCCACGTACCCTAAAAGTGTGTGCTGACCAGCTGTGCTCTGTCCTTCATTTATTGTTTTCTTTATCTTTGTCTTCTGCCAAAATCCCAGTTATGTGGAAAACATCCTGTCTTGTCCCTATTCCCAAAAAAGCTAAGGTGTCTAACAATCTTGCTAACCTGAGGCCTATAGCTCTGACATCGCAGATTATGAAGTGTTTCGAGAGGGTTGTATTGGATCATCTGACTAGGCATGTGTCTGCCTTTCAGGATCCTTTGCAATTTGCGTACAGGAAGGGTGTGGGGGTAGATGATGCACTACTATTTATGCTTCACAATATTTACAGTCATCTTGAAACTACTGCCAGATCATGTTTTTCGATTTTTCTAGTGCTTTTAATACTATACAGCCACATATTTTAGCTAATAAATTAATTGAGTTTAAATTGCATAATACAACCATTGCCTGGATTTTAGACTACCTTCTAGCACGACCACAGTTTGTTAGGATTGGTAACAAATATTCTGATACCATTTTAACTAATACTGGAGCACCCCAGGGTACAGTTTTATCCCCCTTTCTTTTTTCACTTTATACTGCTGATTATAGGCATAGTCAGCCATCTTGCTGGGTACAAAAATTCTCTGACGACACTGCTTTAGTGGGTCTACTTAATCAGGGTGATGATCTTGTTTATAGAAGAGAGGTTCAGTCTTTTTACAACTGGTGTGAATCAAACTTTTTGAAACTGAATGTAGGGAAGACTAAAGAACTTGTGATTGATTTCAGAAAGAAAAAAAGAGAAGGTCCTTCCAGTTACAATTAATGGTCAGTTGATCGAAATTGTGCAGTCATATACATTTTTAGGTGTCCATTTGGATGAAAAATTAAATTGGAAAGAGTGTTTGACGGGGGACAAGACGGGGGACAAAAATAGAATAAATAAGCTGATAAAGAGAGCTGGTTCAGTTATTGGTCTTAACCCAGATGTATTGGAGGTTATTGTGGAGAAGAGGATAAGTTCAAAATTAAAAAGTGTCCTGCTTTTTGAAGGCCATCCACTACACAATTTGTTTAAGGGATTCAGAAGCTCTTTCAGTAAGCGATTGGTTATGCCTCGGTGCTCGAGTGAGCGCATGAGAAGGTCTTTTGTTCCCGCAGCGATCAGATACTTCAACGAACATTGTTAATTACTAAATATTATCCTTGTTTTTTTTTGTTAGTTTTTTTATGGTGTTTGTATTTTTATACTTTTGAACTGTGATATTGAATTTTTTTTTAAATTGTGTCTCCTAATCAGGTTTTATTAGTCTTCTAATGCAGAATTATTTATTGTTTGTTAGTTGTGTATTGTGATGGCTGTATGGTTGGTGGCAAACCAGTTTCCCTACCGGGATTAATAAAGTTATTCAATTCAATTCAATAACTTTATGGATTTTTGCATGTCTTTTCTAATATTTAAGGTACAACTGGACAAGAAAAAACTGTTAAAGAAAAATACACAGAATGCATAATGGCTTAAAATTTAGGACAAATGTTATGTAAAACAATGTTTAATGTTCAAATCAATCAATCAATTATTTCTATATTTATCATTACCAATGCCATCTAAGAACAAAAGTTTGAACTCAACAAACTGCACACATTGAAGAGTTGTCATCTGCTGAATTTTGAACAGGATGAATTTTACAAATAGCAGCTTTAACCTACTAAAAGATACATCAAATCTTCAATTTGATTATGTAAAATAAACATCAATTGTGTTATCGTCTTTTTTACGAACCTCTTATAAGACAAAAAACGTACAGTAACCGCCAAACCCCAAAACCAAGTAATTAATCCTACTTCTTTAGTATATAATCAGAGTATATTCAAAGTACTAAATCGTTTCATCAATAAAAAAGAACAAACTCCAGCTGAAAGGGGTTATTAAATTGTGTGTGTCAGAAAAGAAGCATAATTGTTCACATTTTCAACACCATTTAGGTTATGTAGACATGACTTATGACATCCACGTCTATTAAGTTCTTAGCCATTAAAAAAAAAAACATTTTGCCATGAAATTTGGAGCATTCAATGAATTTATTCTTTTCAACTGAACAAAAAATTTATTTAATCAAGTGCCACCAGCTGGCAAAAAAAGCTTGTTAATAATAAAAAGTTAAGAGAGAATTCAAATCAGCATGCTTACCTAAAGTGTAACGGGTTGGCTACATTGCATTAGTAACGTACGCGGAGCGGACGTTCCAAAACTACGCTTCCACTATAATTAATGACACTGCCGACACCGTACAGAGTGCATTGTTTTTGTCCGTTGGCGACTCTTACAGTCAATGAAGTGAAGCTGCAAACATTACACAACGAATTGTTCTACAAGTCTATCGCACCACCACCTGTGGGAAGCATTGCTATTAATTAGCAATTTATAAAATAATTGATACATATTGTCACATGAGCCTTATGGGAATATTCTATCAATTATGCAATTAAGTAAGAACATATAAAAGCATATGCAAATTGATACAACCCTTAGTCTATGGCAATGGCAGCTTTGGCCTTATTAGAGGACCTTGCTAATGGCAGAATCCGAAGAGAACGAGTTTTTAGGGACCACAATGATTTTCTGGCCCAGGATGATGACTGCCAAACTCTCCCACTCATATTTTTTCCTTTTGTTATTAATTCCGGCGGACAAAGTTCCAAATAAAATATTTTTTCTCGTTTCTACCTCCGATAGTAGCACCTCCAATTCACTCTCTGTAAAGTTTCGTTTCTTGCCGCTTGCTTTAGCCATTTTCTAACTGCTTTCTTTTGACAAAGTGGACTCATTACCATATGTAACTTGATTTAATTAAGGGAGGAGACTGGGTGGGGTGTTGTGCTCGTGCATGTGCGCTCAATTTTACGTTAATTGGGATGTACAAAGAGAACATGCGTGGGATCCTTCGTACGCAATGTTTTAGTATGAATTCAACGCAAGCCTTTGTACATGAGGCCCCAGGGGTCTCATTTATAAACTTGGCGTACGCACAAAACGGGGCTGAAAATGGGTGTACGCGGCTTCCCACGCAAAGGTTGTTATTTATAAAAAGCAAACTTGACGGGAGAATGTGCGGTCCTCCACACAAACTCTGACCCGTGCGTACGCACATTTTGGAGACAAAATAGGAATTGGCAACGCAGATGGTGAGGTGGTGAACTGAAGTCAGACTGCAGAAAGTACATTTGGGAATAACGATTACTCTTAATATGTTTAAGTATTGATGCCTCACACACATTTCTTCACACCATATCATGAAGATTAAATCCAGAAGTGTTATTTACGCTTGTACTGAGTGATAATTGTTCCATAAACACCTCCATCTCAAATCTTAAATCAAAACTCGTTTTTAATATTTAATCATCACAGAGTCCGCTACGGAGCGCAGGAGGATGAGATGGCCCGATTCCATGGAATGCAGGATAGAATCAAATACCCTAGTAACCCTACCATTAGACAATGGCAGAACACAGTGTAAATAACTAAATATCTGTCTTTAATAGGCTACTGTGCATATATCATCAAATGTCAAAGTCTGGAAATACAGCCGTTAAGCTCTTGCGCAATCATTACACTTAATGTCCTCGTTATCAGTCCGAACTTTAATAGTGTTCATAACAAAACCTGCATGATGAAAAGTGTGTTTGTCTATTAGACTTTCGTCTTCAAATTGTATCTCTGGGTAGGGGATACCACTAGTTGATGCTGTGATTTTGGCAAGGTGTCTACAATCACTCTAATTGTTGTAAACATATTTATCCTGCGGTGACCCCCGTGCGTAATGCTGTCTGATGGCACTGCTGGCACTGCAGGAGGACTACCCCAATGGAAGAAACAGAAGAGAAACTTCAGGGACCATGACGATGACTGGCTAATATGCCGATTTAAATTCCCTAAAGCTGCGCTCTAGGATCTATGTACTGAATTGGGTCCAGTAGAGAGGGCAACGCGCCGGAACCGTGCCATCCTGGTCCAAATACAGGTACTCGCCATTCTGGGGGCAACCGGCTGTTTCCAGAGGGAAATGTCAGACAGCTAAGTGTTTTTTATATATATATATATATATAAATATTATATATAATCTTCACCTTTATCACTAAGGCTTGTTTGGATATAATTTATAGTTCTGTTAAATCTGATCATATAGGTCTGGTATATCGAAGCTGTCCCTGAGTGCCGTAATGCCTGCCGTTTTGGAAGATATTATCCATAAAGGTAGTCTATAGATCCGGTTTTCCTACACTGTGCGACAACAGGCCGAAATTATAATTCAATTGGCAGAAATTCCCGAGCGTCTGAGAGGTTTTTTGCTTTTTCTCCGCCAGTCGTCATGATTCGGCCTGATTCGGCGTCACGAAAGAACAACTGTCAGGGTCATTAGCATACTTATCAGCATTCACGAGGTGCTTTGCATTGACTATTTATGGTTTAAAATGTTCGTGTACACGGCGGGATAAGAGGCTGATCTACGTATGCACACTAGTAGATAATATGTGATTTATAAAGGGAACATTGCTTACAGGTGTGCGTACACACGGTTTTATAAATCTGACTTATTTTTGTTGTACGCCATTTTGGGCTTTTGG
Organism: Leuciscus leuciscus; assembly: GCF_965113295.1. Classification (NCBI taxonomy): domain Eukaryota; kingdom Metazoa; phylum Chordata; class Actinopteri; order Cypriniformes; family Leuciscidae; genus Leuciscus; species Leuciscus leuciscus. The sequence continues at coordinate 39,816,704 of NC_138741.1, forward strand.
GCGTAAGTACACTTTTAGTAAGGATCCTACGCACAGTTTTATAAATGAGACCCCTGCTCTGCAAGCGTAAAAATAGGACAGTTTTCTATTTATTTTTTTTTACACATGGTGTGTGCACAGAAAAGGATCATAAAGTGTCAATATTTCTTTTAAATTAAACTACTGATATACAGGAAACAACTTAATGAATGAATGAGCGTATTGGCAGTTTCATTTTGAGAGTTTCTGTTTTTGTTTCTTGTTTCCCTCACCCGCGTCCTCTGATAACACAGACTGATCTCATGAAATGGTGCATGTATGACACGCCAATTCATATGCCATTATTGGCGTGTTATCAAGACACAAACTCGCTTTTTAGCGTGTGTATCAACGCCGTTTGGTCTCAATTGACTTACATTACCTTGTGATTGCGTGTGAATTGACACCGTAGCGTGTAGTATGAAAGGGCGAAAACCCGCATAGGGAGATTGGTTGGGGTGTGAGGATGGGTAAAACACAGGACTTTCACCCAGGAGACCGGGGATCGTGTCCCGCGTGTGATGTTTCTTTTCCACGTTTGTTCTTTTCCTAAACCCAACCCGCGTTTGACGTTTCCTAAAACCAACTGGAGCCTCGAAATAACACGTAGCCTCGCGCTAACACACCTCGTGGCTTTAGAAAGTGACGTGTATGTTTACGCTGTGACGTTGCAGACTGCCGTCCGCTCTATACAGCGTAGACATACACGCCGATAGCTTGTGCGTACAGCTATCGCACAAGCTCAAATAGCTCAAAATGCGTACAGATAACACACCACTTGGCTTTAGGAAAGTGGTGTGTATGTTTACGCGAAGTCATGATGTCATGTTGGATAACAGCTGACAGTAGATGGATGTTTCACGGCTCTGTGCCGGCTCCAAAAACTGAAGAAACAATTCCAAAGCAAAAACTCTCCGTCTCGCCTGTGACCCACACTATGTGTGGGCAGAAGGTTTAGCCGGTTAAAAGATACATTCCGTGGCACATACGCTCCGGTCCGCATACGTTACACGTTCATTGTAGCCAGTGCGGAAGTGCTAACGTCATATATCATGATAACTTTAGCATGATAACTTACAAAATGATAGCATGTTACCATCATAACAATACAAAATGTACACATTAATGTTAATCATCTCAACATACCAATGGTCTTACAATTGCTCAGCTGTCTTTTTTACTTATTTTTCATCCATTAACTCACTTTTGTTCTGGTTTATACTAACACATGGCTGCAGTCATGGCATGTTTTTCACTAATATCCAAAGAAATTTGCAACTTTCTTAAGAAAACCTTTCTTTTCTTTTCTCTCCCGTTTTTCTTCAGACAATTCTTCTTCTGTTTTTGTGAGTTTATCTTGTTTAGCTACTTTGGAGATAATTTTTGCTTTTTCCTTCATTGCCTCCAAAGACTGAATTCGAGCCGTGTAACCCTCTTTTGCCTCTGACTTTTCGCCCTCAATCAGCATGTCGATGTACTCTGGAGTGGTCAGAGGGTTGGGCCTCAGCGCGATCTCTTGCAGACGAGTTATAGATTGAGCCGACTGATTCATGAGGGACACGATCATGTCTTGAAGGTGAACAATCTCTTCCTCTTGCCTCTCAATCAATTCCTGAACGGTCATCTTTTCTTTTGTAGCTTTTTTGTACTTGTCTTTTAGCTCCAGCAGTGTCTGCTTCTCTTTTACTTGAACATACTCCCAACTGTATGTTTGGTTGAAATGCACATTCCAAATGCATTTTCCAGGGCAGACAGTGCACCTCCCTGTCCTATCCATTGATGCACAACCATGTTTTTGAGCATCATCTGCTATCGCACACGGGTAGTGGCATGTTATTGAACATTTCTGGCAGTTGGTAATGTACTCTCCTTTCTTTGTGAGCTGTATTTTGACTGGCTTAATAACGTCCACCTCAATCTCAAAGTTTTCATTTGAAGTCATGGCTGTTTCATGCTCTTTAATCTTTTCTTTGGTTGTCCTTATTTCTTCAAGTTTTGCTAATCCAGCTTTAACTTGCGGCTGCAAACCTTCAACTGCTGTTTCAAGATGCTTTCGTTCTTTTAAAACCTCTTGGGTCATGAGCAAGCTTTTGGTTGTTATTTTTTTCAAAGCAGTAAAGAACTTCACCATACTTTTGGCACCCATGTTCCAAAACATTTCGTCAAAGTTGTCATCATCCTCATCAGATCCCTCATCACAAGCCCTGTCACTGCTGCTTCTGTTATCTGCAAACAATGCAGAGTTGTTGAACTTGAAGTGAACTGGAAGCCCTATATCATTTTTTGGACATGGAACCCCAGAGGCGCTTATTGCCTCCAGAACCGGTGGCTGCTTGCCATCTGCAAAAGTCACCAGCATCTGAATGTTCTCTGCCACATCTTTGCCAAAAATGGAGAGTATCGAGTCAAACACATATCGCTGCGTTGCTGTTAGTCGTGCAAGAGAGGCCTGGGTAACAAAGCACACTGCATCAATCTCACTTACCCCATTAGCAGAGGTAAAAAGCCTCCTGATTTGCTCTGTGATCTCCCTGTCTCTTCCTATTCCTCTTGTGTCCCCAAACCCTGGTGTGTCCACAATGGTCAGAGAGAAGGGGACTTTAAACCCCTCTTGGTAGTTGATTTTGTACACAGTGGCTTCAGATGTCTGACTTTCAGATTGTGATCTCGTCTGATCCTCCTCAATTAATTGAAATCTGAAATTGTCCTTCCACTCTACACCAACAATGTAGTTGATCATTCCATTGATCAGAGTGGACTTTCCTGATCCAGTTGCTCCAAGAAGCATTATTGTGCGATTTTGCCTCATGCATTCTTTGCCAAGATTATACCACCGGCATCCATCAACATCCATATCTTCTTCTTTCAGAGGCAGTTTGTAAACTGATGGAGATTCAGAATGTAATCTCTTGCTAATATGTTTGAGGAACTCGGAAAGACGTGCAAATTCACGTTTTGTTGTGCAGACATTAACAGGGATGCTTTCTTTGCTTCTGCCAGCTACACCACAATCACATCTGACCCTGACAACATATTCTGTTCCTGACTGAAGCTCTGATATTATTGCCTTTTCAGCTCCTGCCATCATTTCATCCCATTGGAGATCTTCCTCTTTAACCCTGTTGTCTGTTTTGGCGAACTCCACAATGTAGCTCAAAATGTGGATATCTTGTCCAAGCTCAGCAGGTTTCTCCCAGCTAACCGATATCTCACTGGAATTTGGTTCGACTTCAGGTTTTCCAGGAGGGCTGCAAGGTAAGGTTTTAGTGGAACCGGGGACTTCATTGGCGGGCCCAAAACCTGCTGAGGTCACTGCTCTGCATCTGAACATATACTCTGTGTTAGGACTCAGATCGCTCACTGTGACTTCTTCAGCTTTTGATGCTGTCTTCTGTTTCAATCCATCCTCTCCACTGACACAGTACTCAACACAGTAGGAGGTGATGTCCTCTGTTCCAAATCTGGGTGGAGAGACCATCAGCGTCACACTGTTATGGTTTATATCACTTACTGTCACTGTTTCCGGCTTTGAAGGCGGCTCAAAGTTCTCACTGACAGAAACGCCTTCTTTATAAAGGTAGATGCTTGAACCTTTCTGTGTTTCATTTGTTGAACCTACTGTGAGGAACTTAATGTTCTTGTTCTCCTTGTTAGCCTCTGCAAAGTCACTGAAGAGCTTTGCTTTGTTCCGCAATGAATTTGATACTTTGTTTGAAAGGTACCATTGTTCCTTCTCTACATCTTGGGTATGTGCCCATTGAGGGTCTTCTGGTGTTTGTTTTAAGTAGTTTGATAAAGCTGAGAGGTACGGTTCAGCACTTCCAAGTGAGGTGAAAACAAAACACACAGCATGGTCTGCACTGAGAATTTCCTCATGAAGACCATTTTGAGAAGGGACAATCTTTGTGTTTTTCATCATGTTGGTGAAAGACTTTAACATGCAGATTTCTCTCTCTTTACAGTCCATCCACTCATTCAGGTGTTTGCTGTTGAAAGGAGAAGAATGTCTCTTCTTCAGGATGTCTGCGAGCCCAGCCTCCTCTTCTCCTCCTCCTCGGATTGATGGAAGTTTCTTTGCCAAGGTTCGTTGGAATTCCAGTTTGAACTCAGAGGACATTTCTTTAAAACTTTTAATCTTTTTGCCAATCTGTGGGAACTGCTGTGCAGTGGTGGTCCTCAGTGCATCATTGCACCTCATTTCCAGCTCACTGAAGTCCTCCAGGACAGTCTGTGATTCTTGAACTAATCTTATACTTATCTGACGGACAAGTTTGGCAGCAGAAGAATCTAAACTTGTCAATGGCAACAGCCAGACCTTCATTGGTACGGCGTTTTCTCCGTTGGCTCCCAACAATTTTGGCAGGCTTTGGTAGACTTCTACTGCATCCTGAAAGGATGTAGGAGATTTCTGAATTGAAAAGTCTCCAAAGAATCTGCAGGAAAATTTGTCAACATTTTCTCTGTCCTTGTCTTCCATTTTCAGCGAACCTTCACCCTCTATTGCAAAGCAGGGAATCTTCTTGATCATCACCTTCAAGTTGCCTTGAATGTCTTGATGATTTTCCTTTTTGGACACTTCGCGGTCAAAGACAAAAAATGCTTGTGCCCCATGAAGGATACCTGTGACTACATGTGTTGCTAATCCTTTATCAAAGACATACGGATGCTTAACATTGCCTCTTCCAAGGTGATTCATCGACAGTTCCCGGAACTTTGTGGTAGCTTTGTACTTCAGAGTTACTCTGGCCTGATTTTTGGATGCCTTATGATCATTCAGGTATTTGGCCGATCCTTCAACCTCAACCAGTCCACCTAAAAAACTTGCTTTCAGAGAGGCTTCAACTGTTAGCGCTGAGGATTTATCCTCAATTGATTCAGAAGCAACTATCTCAAAGTCACTGTTTTGTTGTGGTCTTTCTCTTGTATTTTTTTCCAAGTCATCACAGTCCCACAGTGTCATGCCTGCCAGAAAAGAATTAAAGGAAGTTAGACTGCCTTTTACTGCATAAGCTTGTCGTTCAGTTCCATTTAATAACTTTACATGTGGATCTTACCAGGGACGAGTGAATCTTGGCGGCAGTCATACAGCATCCCGAGGCTGAATGGCCGGCCGAGTGCGGCCACCTCTATCGTTCTGTTGGCTTCAGTCATCCCTTAGTCTAGACTAGGAAAAACAGAAAGTATGTTAGTTTACTGCTCATAATTTTTTCTGACATCTTGTATAGTTGCTTTAAGTTGTGTGTTTGCTTCACTGAAGATAACGTCCTGCACGTCCACGCGAGCTACCATCAGGCCCGCAACTTTTTTTTTTTTCTTGGCGTGTGTGTGTGAGTGTGAGAGAGTGTGTGTGTGTGTGTGTGTGTGTGTGTGTGTGTGTGTGTGTGTGGTAACACAGTGGTTTAATAGGGTTTGTGTACGTTTTACATTGAAACTGCTGTAAGGAGGAATAATTTTGTGTAGCTGGAGTGTTTTAAGTGGAAACTGATAGAGAAACGGATAAAGGGGTAGTTGTGTGTAATATCATTTGAAGAAATATTGCAGTTAGCATATTTGAAGAGTGTGGTTTGTGTTACGATTTTTTTTTTTTGTTATTTAATCTAACGGCTAAATATTATTTGTACATTTAAGTTATCGTTCAGTAAACAATACCTTTTTTGTTAAAGAGTTGTCTGGGGTCAGTTATTTCAATAAAGCACAATAGATTTGCAGGTTAAAAGTAGGGGGGTATATGACTAATCCAAAATAGGTAAACCTTCATGGTAGCTACCTTAAAGAAACAAACCCAAACACCTCATCATTCCAGTCTAAAGTTACTTATTGCAGCTTGGGCATTGCACTTGACAATGCAAGTTTGTCAAGTCAAATATCCTATATGGCTTTAATAGAAAAATGTTTTTGACGCATTGTGATGCATAGTGATGCGTCGAGATATCGAATCGAAGACCTGATCATTTTAATCGAATCAAATTGGGAGATCAGTGAAGATTCACACCTCTAAAGCTCATACATCCACACTTTAAAAAAAAACAGAACTGTTCCTTTGGAGGAGTTTGTATGATGTCAAGTTTAAAAACTATATGATCGTCTGAAGGTTAATAAACATCTAACCTTTTTAGCTAATAAAAATCTTGCAAAACCAATGACAAAAAAAAAAAAATAGTATCTAGTTTAGAAATTTGTTTCATCTTTCATTAAAAAAGTGACATTTAACAACCATATGTTTCTTTTGTGTTCATTATTATTATTATTATTATTATTTATTTTACTAATCAACAGTGTTCACATCAGACTGGATGGAATAGAACTGAGCTGATTGTGCCATCTGTCGGTGAATACATGTTTCATCATACAATGAAAAAATGGAAAGCAACAAACTAAATAGTCATGACAGTTAAATAAACTGGGAAAAGAACAGAAATAAAATACGTACAACCTGTCAGCTTTTGCTATACTGACTTCAATTCTGGACCAACATATGCTTTTCTCCTAACAGAAGATGAATTAAATTATGGTCAATCATGGTTTTGCATGGTAAATGGTTAACTGCCAAGGTATAAAAATTCCAAGCTTCACAAGAATGACCATTTCCATTACAGGAAGATTGAACCAGTGATAAGTATACTAAAGCAACATTTTTGAACAGAACAAGCTCTAAAACAAGACATATTATCAAATTATAAAGTTGTTATGGTGGAAGTGTTGTAAGTTGTAAAACCATGAGCATAGTGCTGCAGAACAGGCTTGTGTACAATTCAGAATTTAATTGAGAATGACTCCTAAATTCCAATTCAATTCTTGAATTTGAATGAACCCCTTATATTGGCATAGACATTACATATTTAAAACAGTAATATCCTATACTAAACCTAAACTAATCTTGACAAACTATATATCATTTGAAAGCTTACAATCTCTAATTTACATATTTGATGATTGATTTTCAAAATAAATTACAGAGGAGCCATAATTTATCAATTTGCAACAAGAATATTTTCATACTCCTAAGGCGTGTTCAGACCTTTATTTTGAAATAGTGATGAACATGAAAAGTCATGAAAGAATGGTAGAAACCTCAGTTTGTTTTCATGCCAAGAGTTCAAAAGATAGCATCCATTCAATTCTTTTAGAAAAAAAAAGGTCTGAAAATGTGTTAAATATAAAGATAAAAATTATAGATTCACCATTTGCGATGTGGCAGCGAGCTGTAATGCACATGTTCTTTTTGTGTTTCTTAGGGGTTGAATTCATTTCAAAATCTGCCAAACTTCCAAAACTACTTCTGAATAGAATGTCTATTTCATAAATTGTATGAAAATTTTAAAAATTTTAAAAATAATGGATCAAATCACTCAAACAACATATGGACATGGAGGCGCCCTTATATGGGCGGTAATGTCAACTAGTGAAACAGTTTGGTACTGCGCCCAAACAAAATCTTACTGAAAGCTTATTTTTTGAGATATCAACCTAAAATTTGAAACACAGCTTGTTCAGATGTTTGGCTTTGATTTTTTTGTTGTTGTTTTTTTGTTGCATTTTTAGAGTCCACCAGGTTTTGAAAATATATATTTTATATAAAATATGAATAATACATTTTTTAACATTGTACATTTTCATAAACTCAAACTTCTATAACTTTTTTTCTGTTTAACTATCTGAATTTATTTCACGTCTACAAAAATCTGCCAAATGTCTTCTTTAAAACAAGACCAATCTTACATCTATATTCCAATGCATTCTTGAATTACAACTTACATTTAAGTTCGGAATGAGCATTTCCGAAAAAAGAAAAAGAAAAAGGGGGCTGCCGCTTAAGAGGTTAATGTCAAAACAGGATCTGTGTCGGAAGCCGGCTGCAGAAGTTGGTGATACATCTCTTTTCATTCTATGAGCAATTTCACATTACCCTTTTAGAAATGTAATTTGACCAATTGTTTTTTTTTTTTATTATTGATTTGTAGAGCTTTGACCTTAACAATACATGTAGCTCGTCCTAAAGTAAGGATATGTTAAGGTAAACAATTAAAATCTAATAATTTGTGTAAAAATCAGCCCTAAATATTTTCAGAAATTGATGGTTTTTAGTATAATTTTTTTTATTTCCTACTTTTATAACATCCGACAACTGAAGAACATTTTCTCCTCACCATAAGCCAAACTTTTTGGGCCATGAGGGCAAATATCATTTATGTACAGTAAATAGAAAAGAAAAAGGAAACACTGACTGTACAGCCACACTAATGAGTCTGATGTTGCTCTGAGGGTCAGTGGTACTAATGTCAGAATGCTCACAATGAAAATGTTGCAGCTAATGTTCAGCAGCTTTCACCATTACAATTTAGCATGTTAGCATGTTAACATTTGCAATCACAAACACACAAAGTACAGCTGGGACTGATGGGAATGTCATTAGTTTTACGGTCATTTGACCTCATGATGGTGCTAGATTAAAGGATAACCAAAGTTAATACAATTCATTCTGAGGTGAACATGAATGTCTGAATTAGTATACACACATAACACGTGCAAGGCTACTGTAAACAATGTTGGGCAAGTTGTGTAATACGTTATGGATTAACAGTTACTGTCATCTGAGAGTAATTTGTTATATGTTACAATATTACTGTCTCTGAATTGTAATGCGTTACACCACTTTTGCATTACTTTTGAGTTATTTTGACCAAAATATACACAGAAGTATGACTTGGCATTCTAATATGCTAAAATTGAGTTTACTGCAGCTTATTTTATAACCAGTCGAGGACAATATGTTATAGCATAATAGGCCCGCAAGGCTACTAACAACTTAATATAATAGACACAGTGAAGGCTCATGGCACAATACAAAAAGTAACAATCACTGTCAAAATTACAAAAGCAGGCAAAGAATCAAAATCTGGTAGATTCTGATTGATTTACTGTTATTTAAAGCCTAGGCCTATGCATATCAATCACAGTAGAGCTAGAGCCCACTATTGTGTAACCTATGGTCTAATGATGATAAGATGCACAATCTCTTATTCTTTTCATTTTTTATTCTTTTATTCTCTTTTAATTCAAGTTCATAGCACAAAGCTAGCACGCATTGGATAACATAGCTTATGCTTTATAAAGATTCAAAAAGTGCTCTTGGAGAATTAGGCTTCCTGGAAATACGACTCGGTCATTTCAGTCCAACTTCACAAAAAACAACATGTAGGCTAAACAAAGCCTAAAAATGATTATAAAAAATAAAACACAGGCAGAACAGAGGAATCCTGCTATTTGCCCAACATTGGCTAAAACATAGGCTACCAAATAAAGGGAGGTAAAATTGAAATCACTTATAGCTAGACATGTAAATGGCTCTGTGGGGCTTGCCGTATTTTTCAAGGATACCAAAAATACAGTCAAAGTGCTTGGGCCTATAAGACCTCATGTGAAAATACAGCTCTGTCATTTCAGTCCAACTTCACAAAAAATGTAAGCTTGGCTATATTGAAAATGTGTTGTAATGCTCGTTACTGAGATTGTAATGGGTTTATTACCAAAAATGTATTAGTAATGCGTTATATTACTGTGTTACAGCAAAAAGGAATACATTACTGTAGTCGCGTTACTCCCAACACTGATTGTAAATAAACTTCAATGACAGACTCCGAAACCACAAATTACCTAATAGACATTGAAAAGTTTACTTATGGTACTGCTTTTTTCTTTAAACACAAGGGTCTGATTTCTCAGCAATCCATACAATACAGTGTGTGCAGAATTATTAGGCACGTTGATTTTCTGATCATATTTTTTTGCTCTTCTGGAGACTCCAGGTTGGTTGCAGTTCTGGAAAATGGTGGCGCTGGAGACTAAAGGGTTCCTGATGGTTTCACACTTAATTCTTCACCTTAATTCTTCATTCTTTTGCAGTTAACATGTGTCTTTTCTTCTCCACCTGTATTTGTCTGACCCTTCTGACCCAATGAGCATTTCACTGTCCAATGGTCATGCCTTAACTGCAATCTCTAATATTGCATTAGTATTGCATTCTTCTCATGGGGATTTAATAATTTTTGACTTTTCAGTCTGAGTTAAATCTCTTTTTTGGCTTATTTTATGTGTAAAAGAAAACTTGTCTAATAATTCTGCACACCTGAATATAAGGCGTTTTTCATTTCAGCCTTCATGAACAATTATATATCACTTATAAATCATTAAATACAAAATGAATAGTAGTTATTACGATTAATGTGGTTTGGAATTGGTAAAATGTGCCTGGAAAAAAAATATGATCAGAAAATCAACGTGCCTAATAATTCTGCACACACTGTATATTTGTATTGATATATCAGTCTGTAAGTGATGACAATGTCTGCTAATATGGGTACAGGCTTATTTTACTCCCAATACACTTTTGCAAACTTCTATCTTCTATCTATCTAATAGTCAAATGTTTTATAATAAAAAAAAAGCACAAGTAAAAGGTGGACTTCTAAACTTGTTGTAAATCTGTTACATTACATTCCATAAAAACTCTGAACAATGTCTCTCTCATCTGTTTTAATAGGTATCATACATTATTACACTGTTTTCCTTCTTGCAGATGTATTTGCATAAACCTACCTTGAACAATTTCTCCTTTTCTATGGAGCCTCTTTTTGATTTATCTACTTCAGAATCAGAATAATTGAATTGATCCCCTCAGGGAAATTATTATGCCACAGTATCTATTACTGCATTGCTTATACATCATATAAAAACATATCCACAGTCACTGGTTAAGCAAGGAGAACCTGCAGGACTCTTACTCCACAGCAGAACTGGGGCATGCAACAGCACATTAACAAAAGAGAATGAATGTACTTACAGTGAAGATGTGTGTGATCATCTGAGGCACAGCTGGAGTTTCAGACATTATATTGTCTCTGAGAGAAACTCCCCTAGATCTTTATTCATTAATAGGGGGCGGCACAGAGGAGAATCCGCCTGATTTCCCAGAAAACACATGACCTGCAGGGTGTGTAGAGGGAAGAGCTTTTGGGCTGTGATAAGGACCACCAGAAACATTGTGGATGTGTTGACCAAAGTTCTTCTGCACTTTTGTGCTCCGATAGTCAACTTGCTAATGATTAATAAAACATTGCAGCAATTTTCTTTCACTTTAGATTTAGACGGTGGGATTTCTGGGAAATGGTCTCACTTGTTGTCAAGTCGGTTTATGTCCCTGTTTATCTCAGACCTCTGGTAATAAGATTAACTCATTTAAATATATATTCACAGTTCAGAAAAGTGAAGTTAGATAACTTTAGACTTCTCAAATGCATGCTTACAGTATGTGTTATGCTTCTACAATAGTGATTATTTCATAATTAACTCAATGAAGCCATGTCAAAGTATATGTCTATAAGTTGCATTCACTATGAACTTTGCTTCCAACTCAACTTTGCTAAATACAAAAATACTTGGTCTAACTTTGTGATGCTGAATTAAATGATTGCATATGATAACTTTGTGCTAATTTACTACTTATTTTTAGGTTTTGAGTATTTTTACATGAGATGGTTTTCAGTATTAGGTTTTGGAAATTAATTGCTCTTCTGTTTTAGATATTTGCTTAATTATATGCATGTGTTATCAATCTATTATAATTGAGTGCAAAGATGCAAAAGCCACTTTTGCTTTCAATATTATGGAGAGAGGTTTCTGGGAAATGGTCTAATTTGCTGTAAGAGTGTGTGTGTGTGTGTGTGTGTGTGTGTGTGTGTGTGTGTGTGTGTGTGTGTGTGTGTGTGTGTGTGTGTGTGTGTGTGTGTGTGTGTGTGTGTGTGTGTGTGTGTGTGTGTGTGTGTGTGTGTGTGTGTGTGGGTGGGTGTGTGTGTGTGTGTGTGTGTGTGTGTGTGTGTGTGTGGACTGTAGGCTGGATATATAAAAGGAAGCAGCAGAGTAAACTAAATCAGAACTCGTGCTCCGTTCCTGAGACTAACTGAGCGGTAACTTGCTGAACACACTGATTTGTAAGTCCACACTTTTTATCTTTTAGTGTTTGTGATAGTGAATATATTAGTTGTATTAACATAATTGTATTAATTAATTCTAGTATTAGAATTATTTGTTTTTGTAGTCCATCTTGAACAAGTATAACAAATGCACTGGTCAATTTTGCTCCCAGTTTGAGTTTTGCAGAAATCGTTAGTTTGCATGACGTAAAAAAGAGGTTTCGGACCATGATGCCTGGGTAAAAGCATGGTAACCATCATATTGATGAAATATAGACAATCATAATTTAAGGAAGGGAAATATGGATCATGTTTGGGTAGCAGTCACTGATGCCAGATGTTCACGTAACAATTACACTCCTTTCGTTCTGTGTCTCGCCTTTTGATATACTAATAATAATGGCATGTGCAAAAACCTAGGATCCGGAAGAGATTACTGTGCGGCTCTAAGGGAACTGGTGGCTTAAGTCTACCCTATTTCAAGCTGTATTATTGGGCAGCAAAGTTACGAGCAATAGTGGAATGGGTGATTCAGGATGTGGATACAAATTGGTTATGGTTGGAGAATCTCTCAAGCCCGTCGGCTCCCTTGGAGACAGCATTATTTTTGGAACAAAAGAAATGGAGAGAACTTAAAATACAAAATGAATTGATCGCCTGTACTCATCGTATATGGTCAATGTTGAGAAAGAGACTGGGTATTCCTCTAACAACTTCACGTGCACTCCAAATAGCCAAACTGAGTGACTTTCCTCCAAGTAAAATGGATCCTGTTTTTTTGACTATCCATGGACTATCCTCCAAAGATTTCTTCCGATATTTGCAGATATGGGACTATATAAGGTGGAGTGGGGAATGGGAATCCTTGAAAAGATTGCCTACCTCAATGGAATCCTATTTGATAAAAAATATCACTGAAAAAAAAAAAAAAGAAAAAGAAAAACGGTTTCAAATTTGTATAATTTCCTACAGTCACAATTGTTAGATAATTCTTTTGACATAAAAGGCAAATGGGAATTAGAAGCAAATATTATTATTGAAGAAGAAGAATGGATTAATGCATGTGAAATTAGTCACAAAACCACAAAAGAATTCGGTTGGAAAGTCGTGATGAGATTCTTTAGGACTCCCTCAATTATATTCAGTTTTGACAAAAGTAAATCAAATTTGTGTTGGAGAAATTGTAACCAAATTGGAGATCATACTCACATTTTTTGGGATTGCCCCATCCTGAAACACTTCTGGCGGGGAGTTACGCGGGAAATTCAAGTCATGTTAAAATGTAACTTGTCATTAGAATTTGTTCACTGTGTAATAGGAGTAGCCCCAAGAGAGGGTCTTAACAAACAGCACACTAAACTGATTCAGATATTACTCTTAGTGGCAAGAAAAATGATTACTAAGTCCTGGCTCAAGGTCCAACCCCCTACACTTGAACATTGGCAGAAGGGGTTGAAGGAGATATGCTGTATGGAGAAAATCACGGCCCAACTTCACTTGAAAGTTGATCAGTTTAAGGATCTTTGGGATCCGGTTATTCATTATTTTGCCTGGACACAATAAAATGTGAGTGAAGGGGGATTTTCTTTCTTATTTTTCTTTCTTTTTTTTTTAAATGCAGTAAAATGTAGATAAAGAATATTGCACTATAATTGTATGGTATGGGAATATCTAACTGAAAAAATGTAATTGTTATTTTGGACACTGATTGACATTTTACTATGAATTATTTTTTTAATTTTTTTTGTGTAGGACACTGCCGAGTTTGCCGTTGTTCTTCTATGTTTGTAAAAAAACAAAAGTCAATTAAGATGTGCATTTACTTAAATAAAAATGTTCAAAAATAAATAAATAATGGCATGTATTAAAAATGAGGTAATTCCTCTACTCCTGCAGGCTTTTCTCCCTCGACTCTTCTGATTGGCTCGGGCAGGTCATACTGGAGCTAACTTGGTTTCCCCAGGCTGGTAGGCAGACACAGCCATTACAATTAATATATGTTGTCATGTTAAAGGGAATGTGCAGGTGTTAAGAATAGGTACAGGATCCCTATATAATCCCTAGTGGCTTAAAAACCACTTAAAAACCACCTGCTCGCTAGCAGGTTATCTTCAGTTTACTTTCCCTTATAACCCTAGATGTTAACAATATGTACCTCCCCATGTGTTAAAGGGGACCTATTATGCAAAATTCACTTTTGCATGCTGTTTGGACATAAATGTGTGTTGGCAGTGTGTGTACACAACCACCCAATAGTGATAAAAATCCACTCACTCCTTTTTTATTAATCCCCATAAATCATCAGCAGTGTCTCCCAGCGAACTGTTTTCAGAATGCGGCTTTAGTGACGTCACTAGCACAGGCCCCGCCCACGAGTGTTGACAGACACTGCCGTTCTAACATAGCCCCGCCCACGAGCCACAGGCCCCGCCCACGAGTGTTGACAGACACTGCCGTTCTAACATAGCCCCGCCCTGATCGTCTTCACAGCTGCTGCACTGACGAGAATGTCTCCCAAACGTTGTAGGTGTTGTGTGGCTGGATGTATTAATCCACATAGCTCTCTCTATTTACTCCCCAAATCTGAGGCAGCCGCTGAAGACGAGGTGGAATTATTTTGTTTTCAAAGAAAATGCTCCCTCAACTCTACCGAAATTCGTTTATGTACTTACGCACTTCTTATACTGTGTTTAGTCAGCTGTTACGGTGATTTTCTGAAAATCGCTTCATCTTTTGTGTGACGTACAATACACTTTATTAAACTCATCAGTATATGTTTGATCATCATTCGTACCTGGTCCGAAACAGCAGACTTGTAGGCTATTAATAGTGGATACATACAAGCATATGACAAATACGTTATAACCGTAATTAAACTACTAAACTATACCTGTTCCATCTCCATACAGCACTCTGACTCTGTAGGCATTATTGTCCGACTCGAAATGACACCGTTACTGAGAGTTTCTGATATTATCATCATTCCGTGAGATGAAATTGTCCTGAGAGACTGAGCGCGAGCTCATGAAGCTCCGCCCCCTGTGTCGTGCAGCAGCAGCTCATTTGCATTTAAAGGGCACACACTAAAACAGCGCGTTTTTCTGAGCACCAAAAAATGACAATTTAAACATGCTGTAAAAAATGATCTGTTGGGTATTTGAGCTAAAACTTCACATACATACTCTGGGGACATCAGAGACTTATTTTACATCTTGTGAAAAGCATAATAGGGGACCTTTAAAAAACAATAACTTTTTTATGAAGAGATATCCTACAAATGCAGTACAGTACTTAATATTTGTCATGTAGTTGAGAAAAGTAAAATTATCCACCTCAAACCACTCCCTTTAATTAAGTTAATCGTAATCTTGATATGTAGCTCTGTTTGCTAACTGCTGATTAGAATTTGTCAGTTGACCCAATAGATATGGTCCCATAACGTGCTATAATGGAAAATATTCCACACAAAGATTTTAAGAATAGTTTTACATTAATATTGCTTCTTGACAGTAGTACACTGTATCTGTGCCTTAGGTAATTCAATATTAGTGGGAGATCTGGCCTGTATTAGTTTTAAGGTTACACTAGTAGCAATAGGGAACACACAGTGGTGCTGCAACTGAGGGTTGAATTCTGTGCATTTTTATTTTTGTACATTTAATCTTTTGCAGATTTGGACCTGAGTGCACTTCCAGAGCAGAAGACATAGACCTACACTTTTACTGCACAGACTTGGAGCCTTAACTGTTTTCTGATTAGAACTAGTTACTACCTCCTCAGAGGGTTGGTCTTGGTCATCTTCATTGTAAATTTAGGACTTCAAAATGAATTTTTTAAAAAGCACATTGCTAAAATCCAAGACAGAGGCTCTCCCTGTTAATATAGTTCCCCTGAAAGAAGAACAAAAACGGCTTGCTGATGCTTATAAAGAAAAAAGCACATTGCTAAAATCCAAGACAGGGGCTCTCCCTGTTTATATAGTTCCCCTGAAAGAAGAACAAATCAATGTTGATGGGTGCAAGCGATTCAGTTTAGGTAAAGAGTCAAAAACTACACAAACTAAAACTAAAACTAATCGCACCATAATGGTTCTCGGAGCAACTGGGGCTGGGAAGTCAACTCTCATCAATGGGATGATCAATTACATTCTAGGTGTCAAATGGGAGGATTCATATCGGTTTAAGTTAGTTGATGAGGGTCAGTTGATGAAATCACAAGCTGAAAGTCAGACTTCTGAAGTCACTGTGTACAAACTCAACCACCAGGAAGGCTTTGAAATAGATTGCTCACTGACCATTGTTGACACTCCAGGCTTTGGAGATACAAGAGGCATAAAAAGAGACCAGATGATCACAGAACAGCTACGTAATCTCTTCTCTGCTGATTGTGGTGTCAGTGAAATTGACGCTGTGTGTTTTGTAGCTCAGGCTGCTTTAGCACGACTCACACCATCACAGAAATATGTGTTTGATTCTGTGCTCTCAATCTTTGGCAAAGATGTGGCAGAGAACATCCGGGTTCTGGTGACATTCGCAGACGGCCAGCAACCACCAGTTCTAGAGGCAATCAATGTTTCAGGTGTCCCATGTCCTAAAACAAAAGGTGGGCTGCCAGTTCACTTCAAATTCAATAATTCAGCATTGTTTGCAGACAACAAATCATCCGCAGCAGACAGTATGAGTGGTGATGATGATGATGATGATGAAGGAGGCTTTGATAAGATGTTTTGGAGCATGGGAGTAAAAAGCATGAAAAGGTTCTTTGCTGCTTTAAATATCATAGAAACCAAAAGCTTAAAAATGACGAAAGAGGTCCTCAGAGAAAGAAAGCAGCTCGAGAATTCAGTTGAAAATGTGCAGAAGCAGGTTAAACTTGGGTTAGCCAAGCTTGAGGAGATAAAAGAGACAACTGGAAAACTAAAAGAGCATGAGGGAGATATCAGCAGAAATGAGAAGTTTGAGTTTTATGTCACCATCACAAAGCCCGTTCAAAAAGATATTTCTGGAAGTGGAAATTTCATCACCAACTGTCAGCAGTGCCATGTCACCTGTCACTTTCCCTGTGGAATACCAAATGATGCAGATAAAGCAGGCTGTTGTGCAATAACAAATGGATACTGTACTGAGTGTCCAAATAAATGTCATTGGAATGTACATTATAATCAGAAGTACAGATGGGACTATGAGGAAGTTCAAGAAAAACGAACAGTGCAAGAGCTGAAAGAAAAGTACCAGAATGCCACAAAGGCTAAAATTACTGTTGAGGAACTGGTTGATGAGCTGAAGGCTGACTATAAAAATGTGCAGGCTAAGGTGGTGGAACTGATGGAGAGGTCTTCTAAGTGTTTAAACAGACTTAAAGAGATAGCACTGAAGCCAGATCCTCTCTCCACTACAGACTACATTGACATGCTTATTGATGGAGAGAAATCTGAGGCCAAGCTAGGCTGGAAGGAACGTGTTGAGTCCTTGATAGACATGAGACATAAAGCAGAGTTATTGGCTAAAGCAGCCAAAGGAGAGAAACTCCTCCATCGTCAAGAATCGCAAATCTAGGGCGAAAGGTTTATACTGTGTCGACACAACACTCAAAACTGTGTGCTGTGCTATCTATACACTTTCCAACAGCTATCGCATTGCTTCAGCTCTAATCAGACAGTTACTGAAGGAAAGGCATGTGTTATTTTCATTGTTGTAAAATGTGATATTGTTCAGCCAGAAATTAAGCCAAATACTCTTCCAAAGTACATTGACATATTATTGAAATCTGAGGCCAAGCCTCGGTGGAGGCAATGAGTTTGGTCTATATAGTCATAAGACAAAAAGCAGAGTATGTGTCTTATTACTAAGCCTGAGATTCACAGGTGTCCTTTACACTGGGGACACTGGGGACACTGGGGACAGGTCCCCATCACTTTTTCTCCCATATGTTCTGAAAACAACAAGAAATGTTAAATAACAAATGTAAGTGCTATGAGAGGGTTTTTTTTGGGCACAATAAGAAAACATGCAAAGCAATGTAAATATATATAGAAAACACATTTGCATTGTCCAAAAAAAAATTACTTAAGCTAAAAGAAAACTATTTACTGATTACTGCATTATATTCAATTATATTTTTATATTATGAATCGTCACCTGCCACCTGAATTTTGTGTTTCCCTTTATATAAATAAAGACATTTCCACCATAAATTGGTGCAGAAAATGTCTCCAGAAATGTCTCTCTTGTTGAGATTAAAATTACTTTGACTAAGGAAATCTCAAGCATAAATTTGTCTAAGATAAAATCTGCCGTTTCTTTTGTAAAAAAGTATTCCTGCAAATGTATTCCTGACATATCTATATGTGCTGTTTACCAAAAACGAACACAGATTAACGTGTGGCCACATTGTGTGCTGGAACCATTGACTGTCACCATCACTACCAATTGTAAAAGTCTGCAGCTCTTTTAACTCTGTAAACCTGAACACTGAAAATGTGATGTTAATTTTTGTATTTTATTATCATTTATATAATTCCTTAAATGTTTACATATATCTACACCGCACTTAGTTTACAGCATCCAATTCACTTCTTGTCAAGTTTTAAAGTTTTGTTTTCTACTAAATTTTTTTCTTTGAAATTTGAAAAATATAGCTTTTTTTTTTACAAAGATTTTTATTGAATTGCATTTGATTGTCCTGTAGTTATAACATGGCTCCTACTGAATAATGGAGAAATTGTTAAATGACAAACAATAAATAAAATCTGTTTTGTGTTAATGCTGCTTTAAGTGTTTCTTCTGTCTTCTGATGTGTCAACTCCTCTTCTAGGACCTTTCAAATCAACCTTTACACAGTTTTGGCAACAACTTCATTTCAAATCATTTGACATGATCTTCATTTTCTCACATAGTCCAACATCTTTTGGGCTAGACTTCTAGTCAAAGCAGTAAGTTTCATAGAGCCCGACCGATATGGATTTTTGGGGGCCAATGCCGATAAAAAAAGCCAGATACCGATATATCGGCCGATATTATTTATGTGTATATTATAATACAGTAGTAATATTATTTATGTGTATTATAGTACAGTACCAGTCAAAAGTTTGGACACACTTTCCTATTGGTGTGTACAAACTTTTGATGGGTACTGTATATAGAATACACAGTATAAACAGAATAAATATATAAACGTTTTGCAATGATCACTCAAATGTGGTGATCAAACACTTGTGTGACAGAGATATGTAATGGAGGCAGGGTGAATGATAGAATGAGAATGATACATTTGAGCTGTAACCAAACTAGTTTGCATTGCATGTTATATTATATTATATTCTAAATACGGTTGCATAATCTTCACTGACGACTTTGTCTTTTAATTTAGTCACGTTATATAAAACATAACTTGTATCAATAAATATATCAAAAGTGTCACTGACAAAACCTTATCATCTTTTATTTTTAATTCCTCTAATCTCTACCAGTGGAGGAAGATCTCAGATCTTTTTACTAAAGTAAAATTAATAATATCATAATGAAAACGTTTTTAATTACATATGTACAGTACTTTTATACTATTTTAAATAAGTAGCCTAGTAAGCAAAATGTAGGCTACTAAACGTGAAACTAGGCTACTCTTAATGCAAAATGGCCCTATATAAAGTGTTATAATTATATAAATTATTGGAATATTGCTCGATGTTGTAACATAGCGTTATGACGCACGAATGAGGCGTATTAGCATCTACCGCGCCACGCTCTACGCCTCATTCGCGCCGCAGGAATTTTTTACGCACGTAACGCGTCTTTGCATTGACTTAGGGCTCTTACAGAGTCAACGCATCGATACGCATACGCGCCCGCAATATCAGTGGTGTTGATGAGTAGCCTACATATTGTGAATAGATAATAGTGTGATTTCTGAATGTTAAAGGCACACTGTGGAGAAATTGATTTTGTCAAACAGCGACCCCTAGAGTCGCTGTGAATACTTGCACTGTCGTAAATACCCCTCCATCCCCCCCCAACCTCTACGTTAGACTTATTTATGTCTTGATATTTATGTGAGATATTGAAAACTGTTCTCATGATAATCGCAAGAATCAACGTCAACAGCGTCGTCTGATATCCCTCAGGACTACGTGATAAATACACCTCACAACACCTGAGTTCAGCTGGCAAACTAGTTCGTGAGGCAAGCTAGGCAATAAAACAACGCAAAAAACACGTAAGAGAAACGAGTGTTTGTTAGCAAGTCTGTTAACAGTTCTGATAATCGAAAGCTAGCTAGACATATGTGGAAATTATTGGACTGGTCTAATTATCAGCAATGGATGAATGAACAGCATCGTAAAAAAAATGACATACTTCAAGCAAGCGCAACAACATACAACATAGAATGCACACTAGTTTACAAATAAGAGATTTATTTACTGGCCACGTCATGCGTTTTCAAAACGCATGAAACGATTCCATTTACACCTGCTCACATAAATGTGTTTTTGCGAAACGGATTTAAATCCGATCTTCAATTCTCGTGCTATATGCAGATTTAAAGGGATAGTTCACTTTGAAATAAAATTTTGGTATGTTTTAGCTTACCTCAAGGGCATCCAAGATGTAGGTGTCTTTTTTTCTGCAGTAGTTTCAATTTTGATATTTTTAGGTCAAACCGTTCTTGTCTGTCAGTCATATAATGCAGGTCTATGGTCACTGTCTCAAAGAGCATGCACAGAGTCCAAATTAAAACAATTCCCCATCGTTCAAATTAAACAATTCCCCATCGTAAGTACACATTGATGGCCTAAGACACGAAACGAGCGGTTTGTGTGAGAAAACGAACAGTATTTATATCGTTTTTACCTCTTATACACAGCCATGTCCGAGTGATCTGATCTGACGTGTACGCAGACTGGTGCATAGATATATACACACTAGATGTCGCCTTAAAGACATTCGTTCCAATGAACTGCCGTAGACAAGGCGACATCTAGTGTGTATATCTATACCCGCCCGCGCTCTCAGATCACTTGGACATGGCTGTGTATAAGAGGTAAAAACGATATAAATACTGTTCGTTTTATCACACAAACCGCTCGTTTCGTGTCTTAGGCCATCAATGTGTACTTACGATGGGGAATTGTTTAATTTGGACGACGGGGAATTGTTTTAATTTGGACTCTGCGCATGCTCTTTGAGACAGTGACCATAGACCTGCATTATATGACTGACAGACAAGAACGGTTTGACCTAAAAATATCAAAATTGAAACTACTGCGGAAAAAAAGACACCTACATCTTGGATGCCCTTGAGGTAAGCTAAAACATACCAAAATTTTATTTCAAAGTGAACTATCCCTTTAATGGAGTGCACGTCACCGAAAGCAACAGATATGAGCTGCATTTTATTGATCATCAGCTAAAATTTAAAAATCAAAGACCGCAATAAGAGAGAGCGGCAACAGCCCTGGTAAGATCATTTAGTTTCTTTACTTTTAATGATGATGATTGTGTGTTAAGCGTCTGCGACTTACTTTCACTTTGATCTGCGATAGTTTGCACGTTGTCTTGATGAATCGATGCTCATCTGCGGTAATGCGTGTTCCAGTAGCGTCGTCATATCTGGCAATAACATATAGACTATAACACGCTCTCACACGTTTTTTTTTATTTTTTATTTTTTACATTTTTGGGAGGAGTACAATTTACATATGGTTTCAACAACCAGATGCATTTACACTTGTCCAGTTTCGTCTGGAATGCGTCTCAGATCTCCTCCTGAAGTGGTTTGAGCGGTCGGATTCAAATCAGTCTTGAATGCGTTTCGGAGGACATTTACACCTGGTCTTTTCACGATCAGAGAGCTATCCGATCTGAGAAAACGCATGAAGTGGCCAGGTGTAAACAGCCCCGATGACAAAAACATACGCACAAAAGCCAAAAACAAACGCTGGTTGGCCTCTCACGTCCATAGACAGTATATAAACGCTCACGTCCAAATTTGAGGAAGTGGTGGGGGAAGTGACGTATGCCGTAAAGCAGTCGAATTTTGTAGTTCTTTTTGTGCCGGGTTACTACCCGAACCCCGAAGTTACATAGTGCCAGTAAAAGCGATACAGACCCTGTCAGGCTATGGCAGACGTGTCATTCAACCGATTGTCAATGTACCATCACAAGGGTCTTGGAAATATATTATGAAGGTTGAAAAGCTACATAGTGTTCCTTTAAGTAAGTTGCATTTGGTGAATAAACTCTTTTGAGACTTGGATAAACTCTAGGCCTGTTTCTGAAATCTAAAATTAGCAATAGGATTCACTCCTCTTCAGTTGCCATTTTGATCTGAATATCACCCGGAATGTCACCCACAAAGCCACCAGTGACTCTGCTACCCCCTGTTGCGTGAGTGGTGTATTGCATTTCACGTATCGCCCGCGTTGCTTGCGTCCAACGTGTAGACCAGGGGTGTCAAACTCATTTTCACCCTGGGCCACATCAGCATTATGGTTGGCCTCAAAGGGCCAGTTGTAACTATAAAACTGTGTAAATCTAGCTACTTCTTAACATATTGTTAAAGGGATAGTTCACCCAAAAATGAAAATTCTGTGATCATTTACTCACCCTCAAGTTGTTCCAAACCTGTATGACTTTCTTTCTTCTGCTGAACACAAAAGAAGATATTTTGAAGAAAGTCGGTAACCAAATGTCTGATGGACCCCATTGACTTCCATAGTAGGAAAAAAAAATACTATGGAAGTCAATGGGGACCAGCAACTGTTTAATTACCAACCTTCTTTAAAATATCTTCTTTTGTGTTCAGCAGAAGAAAGAAAGTCATACAGGTTTGGAACAACTTGAGGGTGAGTAAATGATCACAGAATTTTCATTTTTGGGTGAACTATCCCTTTAAATAACTCTCTCTGCATTTGTCATCCAAGTGGATGCTGCACATTAGTGGTGGTTGAGGTGATTCCCCCTTCAATGTAAAGCACTTTGAGTACCTAGAAAAGTGCTATATAAATGTAACAAACTATTATTATAAAATTGTTTGATAATTATTTATTCAAGTGTACAAATACAGCAAATGCATTCACATAAATGTAAAATATATGCAAGCACATTTCTCTGTGTTATTATAACATAAATCCCTTTAATTTATCAGGTTAAGAAACCTGCATTACTCCATTCAAATATCATACTTTTCAAGTGAATAACAAAGACAAATATCATTAAACAAGTTATTAAATCAATTTTGTTCAAAACTTTGTCACAGTTGAGAGGGGCAGAACTATGGTCCAACACATACAGTAAGTGTGAGATGCTAAGAACATGTGTGACAGATGTGGCATAAAAACAAAAGGCTACAGACAGTAAACATTTTGCTGCATGGACACATACACCTGTAAACACACTGAATACATTGCTTCATACACAAAATAGTATGTGTAATTAACTCAAAATGGCAATAAGGGTTGTCTCAGTTCACAACTATATTGGTCAAGTTCTGAGTGAAGTTGATGAGGGGATGCTGCTTGACCTCAACACACCAAAGATCATTTATCACCCTAGTAGCCTACCTACACCATATTCCACACCATCCTCATACATTTCATGTTCTGAAAATAACAAACACAAAACAAAATTCAAGCTCAACCATTACATTTCACACATTTACACTGTACTTATTCGGTTGAAATATTTGTTTATATATTTGCAATTCAGGTTTATAAAAATGCTTACCTATTTGTTTTCTGGCTGGATGTCTGACACCGTTTTCCTCTGGTCAGTCCGTCAATGTCTGGCTTTAGTTCTTGTGCTGTAGCAATCCGTAAAACAGCGTGGAGGTTGTCATCGTTGATGCGTGATCTGTGCTTGGTCTTGTTTAGATTCATTATTTAAAACATCTGTTCGCACAGTTAGGTGCTCCCAAACATGGACAGAACGTGGGCAGCATGAAGCCGGAGCTGTGGCATCAAAGCAGGGGGCAGTAGGTGGTAAAAGTCCTCGACTGCAACATCCTGGAACTTTGCTCTCAGGCCACTATTGCTTTGAAGTTCTATTAACTCCATCTGAAGGAGATGGGGGTGCACTGTCAACGTCAGCGGCGAAAGGATTGGCAAAGATGGCAAAGCCTGGGTGCTGTGTTTTAAAGTCAGAGAAGCGCCGATCAAATTTATTAATTAACCGGTTCACTTTGGTAGCCAACCGAGCGCATGAAAAAGCACCAGAGACTGAGGCAGAGATGCTCTGACAGACAGGAAAGTGGGCAAGATTATCCTGTTCCAGCTGGGACTTCCACATGTGCAGTTTACGCTGGAAAGCTGTGATCATGTGCGTGATAACTTGTTTGCGTCCCTGCAGCCTCTGATTCAGTTGGGCGAGATGCTCCGCTAATATCATGTCAGCCTATATATATGAGGCATTATAAGAGAATAAATTGCATGTTCACTTAACAATATACACTAGATGTCGCCTTGTCTACTGGCGCGCGCCCTCAGAGCACTTCGACATGGCTGTGTATAAGAGATAAAAACGATATAAATACTGTTCGTTTTCTCACACAAACCGCTCGTTTCGTGTCTTAGGCCATCAATGTGTACTTACGATGGGGAATTGTTTAATTTGGACGATGGGGAATTGTTTTAATTTGGACTCTGTGCATGCTCTTTGAGACAGTGACCATAGACCTGCATTATATGACTGACAGACAAGAACGGTTTGACCTAAAAATATCAAAATTGAAACTACTGCGGAAAAAAAGACACCTACATCTTGGATGCCCTTGAGGTAAGCTAAAACATACCAAAAATTAATTTCAAAGTGAACTATCCCTTTAACATTGAAATCACTCGCGCCTGACGCGCTATTCGCGTCCGGTGTGAACCAAGCGGGAAGGAAGTCGACCGGAAGTTGAAGCCGGCCGCGTGCCACCATCTTGTAGCAGAACTTCACCTGCTGTTAGCATCCCATTGACTCCCATTCATTTTGGCGTCACTTTGACAGCGAATAACTTCACATCTGAGGCGTTTAAAGACTCCATTTGTCCATTATTTATTTCTAAAGAAACACGAAAATGTATAAAAGGCTCCATTACCTTGTATCTTACGTTATGGCCCCGTAGAAGCAGTTTTTGTAAAAATAGGCTAACGATTGCGTCATAACCACTCGACTCTCTGTCGCACAGTAGAGAGATTACCGTATGGACAGGAGGAGAAGCTCGCGGGCAATCGGGGGGACGTGGAGGCAAAATGACAAAATAATGAATCAGAATACTTAGCAAAAGTTTCTCCTGCTCCTAGATCATGGACAGCTCCTACTCACACTCTCCGTCTCTGCAAGTTTCGGAAGGGAATGATTCAGATTTCTCTCGGCACAGCTACTAGAAGACAGACGGGTTGCTCACGTCACATCTACGTCATCAAGCTCAGTGTGAGTCTGCGCAGTACGTTCGACCATCAGGAAGAGAGAGCTTCAGTACGCTCAGCCATCAGGAAGAAGAGCTTCAGTACGCTCAGCCATCAGGAAGAAGAGCTTCAGTACGCTCAGCCATCAGGAAGAAGAGCTTCAGTACGCTCGACCATCAGGAAGAAGAGCTTCAGTACGCTCGACCATCAGGAAGAAGAGCTTCAGTACGCTCGACCATCAGGAAGTGAGAGCTTCAGTACGCTCAGCCATCAGGAAGAAGAGCTTCAGTACGCTCAGCCATCAGGAAGAAGAGCTTCAGTACGCTCAGCCATCAGGAAGAAGAGCTTCAGTACGCTCGACCATCAGGAAGAAGAGCTTCAGTACGCTCGACCATCAGGAAGAAGAGCTTCAGTACGCTCGACCATCAGGAAGTGAGAGCTTCAGTACGCTCGACCATCAGGAAGAAGAGCTTCAGTACGCTCGACCATCAGGAAGTGAGAGCTTCAGTACGCTCAGCCATCAGGAAGAAGAGCTTCAGTACGCTCAGCCATCAGGAAGAAGAGCGTCAGTACGCTCAGCCATCAGGAAGAAGAGCTTCAGTACGCTCGACCATCAGGAAGTGAGAGCTTCAGTACGCTCAGCCATCAGGAAGAAGAGCTTCAGTACGCTCGACCATCAGGAAGTGAGAGCTTCAGTACGCTCAGCCATCAGGAAGAAGAGCTTCAGTACGCTCAGCCATCAGGAAGAAGAGCTTCAGTACGCTCAGCCATCAGGAAGTGAGAGCTTCAGTACGCTCAGCCATCAGGAAGTGAGAGCTTCAGTACGCTCGACCATCAGGAAGTGAGAGCTTCAGTACGCTCGACCATCAGGAAGTGAGAGCTTCAGTACGCTCGACCATCAGGAAGAAGAGCTTCAGTACGCTCAGCCATCAGGAAGTTAGAGCTTCAGTACGCTCGACCATCAGGAAGAAGAGCTTCAGTACGCTCAGCCATCAGGAAGTTAGAGCTTCAGTACGCTCGACCATCAGGAAGTGAGAGCTTCAGTACGCTCGACCATCAGGAAGTAAGAGCTTCAGTACGCTCAGCCATCAGGAAGTTAGAGCTTCAGTACGCTCGACCATCAGGAAGTTAGAGCTTCAGTACGCTCGACCATCAGGAAGAAGAGCTTCAGTACGCTCAGCCATCAGGAAGTTAGAGCTTCAGTACGCTCGACCATCAGGAAGTTAGAGCTTCAGTACGCTCAGCCATCAGGAAGTTAGAGCTTCAGTACGCTCGACCATCAGGAAGTTAGAGCTTCAGTACGCTCGACCATCAGGAAGTTAGAGCTTCAGTACGCTCGACCATCAGGAAGTTAGAGCTTCAGTACGCTCGACCATCAGGAAGTTAGAGCTTCAGTACGCTCGACCATCAGGAAGTTAGAGCTTCAGTACGCTCGACCATCAGGAAGTTAGAGCTTCAGTACGCTCGACCATCAGGAAGTTAGAGCTTCAGTACGCTCGACCATCAGGAAGTTAGAGCTTCAGTACGCTCGACCATCAGGAAGTGAGAGCTTCAGTACGCTCGACCATCAGGAAGTAAGAGCTTCAGTACGCTCAGCCATCAGGAAGTTAGAGCTTCAGTACGCTCGACCATCAGGAAGTTAGAGCTTCAGTACGCTCGACCATCAGGAAGAAGAGCTTCAGTACGCTCAGCCATCAGGAAGTTAGAGCTTCAGTACGCTCGACCATCAGGAAGTTAGAGCTTCAGTACGCTCAGCCATCAGGAAGTTAGAGCTTCAGTACGCTCGACCATCAGGAAGTTAGAGCTTCAGTACGCTCGACCATCAGGAAGTTAGAGCTTCAGTACGCTCGACCATCAGGAAGTTAGAGCTTCAGTACGCTCGACCATCAGGAAGTTAGAGCTTCAGTACGCTCGACCATCAGGAAGTAAGAGCTTCTAATCGACTTCACTTGTCTCCATTGAATCCAATGGGGTCGCTGTGTCCAGTTTATATACTGTCTATGGTAAATACAGGTATGGTCGCTGGCTGAATTAACATCACTTGTATTAATATCTTTCACATCTACTGCAGTCAGATTCACCGCGTTCACTCTGAAGGAATCACTCACATTGGCTGGGCACTTGTAATGACACATCAAGGATGTTAAGAGGCTAAAAGCAGGTTTAAAACTTGCCCCATTTAAGTCAACAGGGTGCAAATTTTAAAAAGAGGATAACACGGTGTAGGCAACACCGATTTTTGTCGTTGTTCTCTGTACTGACAGCACTCCAAATGTACAAAAAAATTAGCTCAATGTTAAACTTGACCAGAGTTCTCCTTTAACATCAGTCCTATATATAAAGAAGGAAAAGTGCTTATTTTAGTTAATCTCTTAGGAGATGTATCTAAAAGTGTTAAAAATCAAGTTATGAGGTTTCTCAAAAATACGGGGTTGTTTTACCGTATTTAATATGTACATATTTATATCATTGGTATAGATGCGCATAGGTGAATAATTCCCTCTGACTATTCTCGACGACCACACTCCTGTCCGGTAGTTGGCGGTAAATGCACCTTAAGTTGGTTTGCCAACCGCCAGTTAAACTCTAAAAGAAGAAGAAGAAGAAGAAGAACTCTTGTTCTGTTGTGGTTTCCTCCCGGGCGCGTTTGAGTGACGCACTGCTGCAGACGCGCGCGTGCGGGGATTTAAATGAAACACTAATGCTCATTATTGTGATTTATGTTTTTCGTTTAATCATATGTGAACGTGTTTAAGATGGAAAGCGATATTCTCGATATCCTGGATCAGCTCGGGTAAGCTGCACATCAAGCGCAGGAGAAATGTGGTTTGTTTTGAATGAAAATGATTAGAAACTGTGATCAAATGATAATGTTTAATGGTCGGATGTATTTGTTTGTTGCACGTTGATGAGCAGTTAACGTGTTTTCCTCTGGTATTGTGATAAAGTGGTTAAGTGTTGTGTTTATTGCTAATTTCAAGTATAATGTGTTCTGACTCTCTTCATGTTCATTTTTATACGTTTCTGTATTCCACAATGTGATAGAATAAACATATTGGCATCAAAACTGAAATCACAAAATACCTCAAGAAATGGAAAGAAGTAATTAAAGTCTTATTATTCACCACCAGTTAATTATTAATGTGGACAGACTCCAGTTTAAATGTTGCTAATCAGCAGTAAGAGGGTAGAAATACTAAAAAGTAGCAATTACCTTTTTAATTTGTTTATTAACCCAAACCCATTATAAAGTAATTATCTATGAAAGTATAAACCTGTGATGATTGGCAGGTACGAGGGGCCACTGTCGGAGGAGGCGGGGCTTCTGGCGGCGTGTGGGCGGGGTTTCAGCTCATCTGAATATGTCAGTCTGGTGACGTGGCTCTCCTGCAGACTCTCACGCATCACTGATTCACACACACAGGAGTCGCTCATCACAGGTGACACACACACACACACACACACACACACACACACACACACACTCACTCACTCACTCACTCA